>NW_024037074.1:27963945-28219600 GCF_015706575.1 Patiria miniata
GCCCCCGTAACACAGCTGGCTCTGTCCGATTTTTGTGCGAAGGCCGATATTACTATAACAGTAGCATTTTTTTGGGGGGGGGGGGGGACAGATCGGGAGGGGGTGGGGAGAAAAGTTAAAGTGGTTTGAAATTGCCTCAGATGGCACCACGGAGCATCTACAATCCATGTTTGTCCATTATTAAGCTCAGATGGGAACATAGCGACTGATGCCCGCATTCGGGGGGGGGGGGTGCTTAATTCAAACGAGATCGAGAGCGAAGAATAGGAACCGGGCGTCTAATAAGAGCACAAAGACACACAAAGACACACAAAGTACGTTACGCAACAGAGCGCAACTATATTTGGTGCGCTGCACTGTCGGAAAGGACAAAATAACCCGTCAACAATAGACCTAAGACGTAATGACGTCACACTTTGTTTACATGTGCGCTTTCCTATGTAGTAGACGGACCCCACTTTATCTGGCGTCCCGACTTCGCTCCCATAGGAAAGCGCATATGTAAACAAAGCCATTACGTCATTACGTCTCAGGTCTATTGAAACCAATTCAACGACCAGACCAATTAGTCTGAAGAATGCAATGCATGGTATTTAGATTTTAAACGTCAACGAAAATGTGAGTGGTGAAATAGCCTAGTGGTTAAATTGCTGACCCACGGGTGGAGGATCGGGGGTTCGAATCCTGCATGCGGCAGGCATTTAGTTTTCAACACGCGCTCTCCGACACTTTCTATAAAGGTATTAATTTACCGTCCTAAAATACCAACAGTACCTTAGCTTAACCGGTAAGCACTGCTGCTGGTACTGTCCGCGAGTTCCAGGTTGGCGCCTTCGTACAGGTTCAGGGCATGTGGTCCACTCGGAGGATCAGGGCTTAGGGGCCGCCCTGTTCCTCCCTTAGCTCTTTGCTTTTACATGGTGCCTGGCCCTCCGGGGTTATATGGATGGATAGGGAAGGAAGTGTGTATTGGTCGGGGACGCCGAGACCCCGGAAGAGAACTAAGGGATCGGCTGGGGCATTGTTATGGCTCAGACCGATCCCTGAAAGCTTGACTAGCACATAACTTTTTGATTTTGTTTACCCTCTATCTTTTATACTTTGGTTTAGTTTGATATCTACAGCTGCTCGGCAGGTCTACGGGTAGTATCAAAATTGAAACAAAGGTGTATGTCATAAATCATGAATATTTTATAATTGACTGTAATCAAAACGGAGTTTCGTTTAATCAATTTGACTATCATTACATAATGACGCGATGGCCAATTGACGTAAGAAACTCCATAAATTATACCGGGAAAGAATAAAGATGTACATTGTAATAATAATATTATTGATACATCTTTTAAATAACGTGTCTTTAATTGTGAGCATTCCAAACAATACAGTAATTCGCAATGGTATTAGAATGGTATATGATAGCACGATCAATGCGTCTCTATTAAATTTAAAAATATATAATTTAGGCCCCTATGTGTGAAATATTCTTTCATTGACTATGAGCATTCCATACGAATGAGTTAATTCGCAAAGTATAGCAACAACAAAAGACAAAGGAAAAAGAGAAAATTCCTTTACCCCAAAAACTGGAAAAAAAATAATTTGTTTTAAAAAAGTCAAATGGGACACTTCATGTATTGATTTAACAGTTTGCAAGGAGTTAGCCTTACGTTTTAGCAACATTGGGAATAATCAGATGTTTCTGGAAAATTGCAGCTTGTAAGGGGTTAACCTTGCATTTTCAGTAAAATTTAAATGTTTATGAAACATTTCAAATAGTAAGGGGTGAACCTTGCATTTTTTTGCGAAATTGGGCAAAATCAGATCTTTCCGGAATATTTGGATTGTAAGGGGTTAACCTTGCTTCTGTAGTAAAATTTGGCAAAACAAGATGTGTATGAAAAATTTCAAATTGTAAGGGGTTAACCTTTCTTTTTTATTAAAATTGCGAAAATTTAAATGTTTATGAAAAATTTCAAATGGTCAGTGGTTAACCTTGCATTTTTTTAGCAAAATAGGGCAAAATCAGGTGTTTATGGACAATTTCAGATTGTTAGGGGTAAACTTTACATTTTTAGCAAAATTGGGCAAAATCAGATTTGTATGAAAAATCAAAAATTGTAAGAGGTTAACCTTGCCAAATTAGGGCAAAATCAGATGTTTCTGGAAAATTGCAGATTGAAAGGGGTTAACCTTGCTTTTTAAGCGAAATTGGGAAAAATCAGATGTTTCCTGAAAATTGAAAGTTGTAAGGGGTTAACTTGGCATTTTTAGCATAACTGGGCAATATCAGATTTATACGAAAAATCTCAAATTGTAAGCGGTTAACCTTGTATATTAATCGAAATTGGGCAAATTGAGATTTTTATGAAAAATCTCCAATTGTAAGGGGTGAACCTTGCATATATTAGCAAAATTGGGCAAAATCAGATGTTTTTGAAAAATTTGCCGATGGAAGGAATGAACCTAACTTTTTTCTTTAGTGAAATTTGGTAAAATTAGGTGTATGAAAAATTTCAAATTGTAAGGGGTTAAGATTGCATTTTTTTAAAAGCAAAATAGGGTAAAATCAGATGTTTATGGAACATTTCAAATTGTAAGGGGTTAACCTTGCTTTTTAGCAAAATTGGGAAAAATCAGATGTTTCTGGAAAATTTCAGATGTAAGGGATTATCCTTGCTTTTTTAGTGAAATTTGGCGAAGTTAGATTTTTATGAAAAATCTTCAATTGTTAAGGGTGAACCTTGCATTTTTTAGCAAAATAGGGCAAAATCAGGTGTTTATGAAAAATATCAGATCGTAAGAGGTTCACCTTGAATTTTTAGCAAAATTGGTAAAAATCAGATTTGTATGAAAAATCAAAAATTGTAAGAGGTTAACCTTTGCCCAATTAGGGCAAAATCAGATGTTTCTGAAAAATTCAGATGTAAGGGGGTTAACCTTGCTTTTTTTAGCAAAATTGGGAAAAATCAGATTTGTATGAAAAATCAAAAATTGTAAGGGGTTAACCTTTGCCAAATTAGGGCACTAAAAAAGCAAGGTTAACTCCCTTACATCTGAAATTTTCAGATGTAAGGGGGTTAACCTTGCTTTTTTAAGTAAAATTGGGCAAATTTTAATGTGCATGAAAAATTTGAAATTGTTAGGGGTTAACCTTGCATTTTTTAGCAAAATACGGCAAAACCAGGTGTTCATGAAAAATTTCAGATTGTAATTGGGTTCACCCTACATTTTTAGCAAAATTGGGAAAAATCAGATTGGTATGAAAAATCAAAAATTGTAAGAGGTTAACCTTTGCCAAATTAGGGCAAAATCAGATGTTTCTGGAAAATTCCACATTGAAAGGGGTTAACCTTGCATAATAAGCAAAATTGGGCAAAATGAGATTTTTATGAAAAATCTCAAATTGTAAGGGGTGAACTTTGCATATATTAGCAAAAATAATTGGGAAAAATCAGATGTTTTTGAAAAATAATTCGATGTAAGGAATTAACCTTACTTTTTTTCTTTAGTGAAATTTGGTAAAATTTGGTGTTTATGAAAAATTTCAATTTGTAAGGGGTTAAGATTGCATTTTTTTTAGCAGAATAGGGCAAAATCAGATGTTTATGGAAAATTTCAAATTGTAAGGGGTTAACCTTACATTTTAGCAAAATTGGGCAAAATCAGATGTTTCTGGAAAATTTCAGATGTTAGGGATTATCCTTGCCTTTTTAGTGAAATTTGGCAAAGTTAGATGTTTATGAAAAATCTCAAATAGTAAGGGGTGAACCTTGTATTTTTAGCGAAATTGGGCAAAATCAGATCTTTCTGGAAAATTTCAGATTGTAAGGGGTTAACCTTGCTTTTTTAGTGATATTTGGCAAAATAAGATGTGAATGAAAAATTTCAAATTGTTTTCTGGGGATATGTACCTTGCTTTTTTAGTAAAATTGGGCAAATTTTAATGTGCATGAAAAATTTGAAATTGTTAGCGGTTAACCTTGCATTTTTTTAGCAAAATACGGCAAAACCAGGTATTCATGAAAAATGTCAGATGGCTATACACTTCTTGACAACAGACGCCGTCAAGCTAGACTTGTAGACTAGTCCGATACCACCACCTCGACGCCCTTTTCTGGGGACATGTACCAGCTTATATCCCTTGGGAGTTATACTAGCGGTGTTCCGATCTTGTTCAGCACGAAACCACGTTTCTGTTAGAGCTAGGATGTCAATGATATAGTCACGAATGTGATCTATAATCAAATCTGACTTATTACAAGCACATTGACAGTTGATCAGGCCGAGGTGTGTCATAGTTAGGGCATTCTTGTCAAGGTGTTTGGTCGTATCCTCTTCTTTTCGTTTTCCTCCCAGGCAACCCCTATGTTGATGGTAACTCTTAGTGATATAAGCGATCTCATGTCATTGAACACTTTGGTGGGGAGTTTAGATCTTGGGTTGGTCATTTTGACTTGGATGGTTATCAGTTCATCCTTGGTATACTGCAGTGCTTTCCCTGTGTACATGGTTGATAGGGACAATGTAGTAGCAATTGTCAATAACAAAAGACACTTACACCGTGCGTGAATCATGGTTGCAGACCGGTGGCATATAGCTGATAGCATATAGCAACATCAAATGTCACATTACAGAGTTCCATACTGATGACAACAGTTTATCAGGAACGGACAGGAACCCAACACACACCTGATGTGCAATCTTGGAGTCATCAAGAATTGACGCAGTGGTAGAAAATGTGACTTTTCAAGAGACCAAAATGTGGGGCTGCCTGAGGGCGCACACCGTTATATATAACGAATTGCAGATTGTAAGGGGTTAACCTTGCTTTTTGAAAAAGAAATGTTTATGAAAAATTTTAAACTGTAAGAGGTGTACCTTGTATATTAAGTAAAATTTGTCAAAATCAGATTTGTATAAAAAATCTAAAATGGTAAGCAAAATTTGGAGCATATTTTACTAAAATTGGGCAGAATCAGATGCTTCTATCAATCCAGATGTAAAGTTTCCGCTAAAAATACAAGGTTCACCCCTTACAATTTGAGATTTTTCATATAAGTCTGATATTGCCCAGTAATGCTAAAAATGCCAAGTTAACCCCTTTCAATCTGCAATTTTCCAGAAACATCTGATTTCGCCCTAATTTGGCAAGGTTAACCCCTTACAATTTTTGATTTTTCATACCAATCTGATTTTGCCCAATTTTGCTAATACTGCAAAGTTAACCCCTTACAATCTGAAATTTTCCATAAACACCTGATTTTGCCCTATTTTGCTTAAAATACAAGGTTAACCACTGACAATTTGAAATTTTTCATAAGCATTTAAATTTTCCCAATTTTACTAAAAAAGCAAGGTTAACACCTTACAATTTGATATTTCCCATAAACATCTGATTTTGCCCTATTTTGCAAAAAAAAAAAAAAAATGCAATCTGAACCCCTTACAATTTGAAATTTTCCAGAAACATCTCATTTTTACCAAATTTCACTAAAAAAAAAAGTAAGGTTAATTCCTTACATTTAATTTTTTTTCAAAAACATCTGATTTGCCCAATTTTGCTTAAAATGCAAGGTTAACCCCTTTCAATCTGCAATTTTCAAGAAACATCTGATTTTGCCCTAATTTGGCAAAGGTTAACCCCTTAAAATTTTTGATTTTTCATACAAATCTGATTTTTTCCCAATTTTGCTAAAAATGCAAGGTGAACCCTTTACAGTCTGAATTTTTCATAAACACCTGGTTTTGCCGTATTTTGCTCAAAAATGCAAGGTTAACCCCTAACAATTTGAAATTTTCAGATGTAAGGGGGTTAACCTTGCTTTTGTAGTGCCTTATTTTGGCAAAGGTTAACCCCTTACAATTTTTTGATTTTTCATATAAATCTGATTTTTTTTTCCAATTTTGCTAAAAATGCAAGGTTCACCCTTACAATTTGAGATTTTTCATAAAAATCTGATATTGCACAGTTTTGCTAGAAATGCAAGGTTAACCCCTTTCAATCTGCAATTTTTTAGAAACATGTCATTTTTACCAAATTTCACTAAAAAAAAAAGTAAGGTTAATTTCTTACATCGGATTTTTTTCAGAAATATCTGATTTTGCCCAATTTTGCTTAAAATGCCAGGTTAACCCCTTTCAATCTGCAATTGTCAAGAAACATCTGATTTTGCCCTAATTGGGCAAAGGTTAACCTCTTACAATTTTTGATTTTTCATTAAAAAAATCTGATTTTTCCCAATTTTGTTAAAAATGCTAGCTGAACCTATTACAATCTGACATTTTTGATAAACAATTGAGATTTTTCATATAAATCTGATATTTTCATATAAATCTGATATTGCCCAGTTATGCTAAAAATGCCAAGTTAACCCCTTACAATCTGCAATTTTCAAGAAACATCTGATTTTTCCCAATTTCGCATAAAAAAGCCAGGTTTACCCCTTTCAATCTGCAATTTTCCAGAAACATCTGATTTTGCCCTAATTTGGCAAGGTTAACCCCTTACAATTTTTGATTTTTCATACAAATCTGATTTTGCCCAATTTTGCTAAAAATGCAAATTAACCCTTTACCATCTGAAATTTTCCAAAAACACCTGATTTTGCCCTATTTTTCTAAAAAATGAAAGGTTAACCATTGACAATTTGAAATTTTTCAAAAACATTTTAATTTTCCCAATTTTACCCCAAAAAAGGCTAACCCCTTACAATTTTCATACACATCTTATTTTGCCAAATTTTACTACAAAAGCAAGGTCAACCCCTTACGATCTGAAATTTTCCAGAAAGGTCTGAATTTGCCCAATTTCGCTAAAAAATACAAGGTTCACCCCTTACAATTTGAAATGTTTCATAAACATCTAAATTTTACTAACAAAGCAAGGTTTACCCCTTACAAGCTGCAATTTTCCAGAAACATCTGATTTTTCCCAATTTTGCTTAAATGTAAGGTTAACCCCTTGCAAACTGTTCAATCAATACATGAAGGGTCCCATTTGACTTTTTTTAAAACAAATTATTTTTTCCAGTTTTTAGGGTAAAGGAATTTTCTCTTTTTTCCTTTCTCTTCTGTTGTTGCTGTATTTTGCGAATTAACTCATTCGCATGGAATGCTCATATTCAATCAAAGAATATTTCACACATAGGGGCCTAAATTATATATTTTTTTTAATTTAAGAGAGACGCATTGATCGTGCTATCATATACCATTCTATTACTATTGCGAATTACTGTATTGTTTGGAATGCTCACAATAAAGACACGTTATTTGAAACATGTATACATATATTTATATTACAATGTACATCTGTATTCTTTCCCGGTATAATAACGGCGTTTCTTACGTCAATTGGCGATCGCGTCATTATATAATGATTGATCAAACGAAACTCCGTTTTGATTATAGTCAATTATGAAAAATTCGTTGATTAATGACATACATTTTTGTTTCAACTTTAATACTACCCGTATACCTGCCGAGCAGCTGTAGATATCAAACTAAACCAAAGTATAAAAGATAGAGGGTAAACAAAATCAAAAAGTTATGTGCTAGTCAAGCTTTCAGGGATCGGTCTGAGCCATAACAATGCCCCAGCCGATCCCTTAGTTCTCTTCCGGGGTCTCGGCGTCCCCGACCAATAGACACTTCCTTCCCTATCCATCCATATAACCCCGAAGGGCCAGGCACCATGTAAAAGCAAAGAGCCAAGGGAGGAACAGGGCGGCCCCTAAGCCCTGATCCTCCGAGTGGACCACATGCCCCGAACCTGTACGAAGGCGCCAACCTGGAACTCGTGGACAGTACCAGCAGCAGTGCTTACCGATTAAGCTAAGGTACTGTTGGTACTTTACGACGGGAAATTAAATCTCTTTATAGTGAATAATTGAACTCATACGTTAAAAACCAAAAAGACACCAGCGGGATTCGAACCCGGGACCCCGCTAATCGTGGACGACGAATCGTAACCACTCGGCCATTTCGTTACCTTAGAATTTTCCTTAAACTGAGAAAAGTTGTCTTTATAGGTGAGCAAACGCGCGAGGAAGATTACTGGGTCCATTTGCTTTACCTTAATGGCTAAAAACAAGTCGATATAATGAGCCCAGTGTGTTTGGTTTGTTAGGAAGCTGCATAACACAGCCTAATGTGCAAAACAGTCGTGTGCTAGGCGGATCATTACGTAACAATGAATACCGCAATTGTGTATTTTCAAAAGGCAGACGCGTAGATTTCTACTCTTTGTATCTGGGCACATAAAGATTCTCACCTCCCTCTTCAGCTTTTTCGACTTTCTTAAAAAGAAAAATAGAGACTGTCAGCGAATCTCCGGGAGTTGAAACAAGGATCGTCCCCTCGATAGACCTCAGACTTAGTAAAGTTCAACATTGGGCTCTTTTTCAACAGCTGTTTTTGTGGAAACTTCACATCTGGATTTTTTAGAAGCATCTGATTTTGCCCAATTTTATTAAAATATGCTCCAAATTTTGCTAAAAAGGCAAGGTTAACCCCTTACCATTTTGGATTTTTCATACAAATCTGATTTTGCTAAATTTTACTTAATATACAAGGTACACCTCTTACAATTTAAAATTTTTCATAAACATTTCTTTTTGCCAAATTTGGCTAGAAATACAGGGTTAAGCCCTAACAATCTGCAATTTTCCAGAATCATCTGATTGTGTCCTATCTGTCTTAATAAAAATGCAAGGTTAACCCCTTACAATTTGAATTTTTTTCATGAACATCTAATTTTTCCCAATCGTATTTAAAAAGGAGAAATAAAATGTGCAAAATTCCAGAAACATTAGATTTTTTTCCTAATTTCGCTTAAAAAATGCAAGGTTAACCCCTTACATCTGAAATTATTCGGAAACATCTGATTTTGCCAAATTTCGCTAAAATATGCAATGTTCACCCCTTCAAATTTGAAATGTTTCATAAACATCTAACCCCATACAATCTGCAATTTTCCAGAAACATCTAATTTTGCCCAATTTTACATCTGGAATTTTTCAAAGAAATTATCAGGTAACTGGATCATTAAACGGGACAGGTGCACATCGGCCTTGGAGCTCAGACCATGTGTCACGCACTCCTTAATGCATAGATGATGCACATAACACTATGGGTAGTACAGGCACAGCTGGGGGTACTGCCCAAACAATGATGAACGCATTGCGTATGCTTAAAGAATTACCCATAATTCCGGTGTTTACCGTTTAGGTCTGGCTCTAATCACTTAACGCGATCCCCTGACGTCTCATACACTGACTTTAGGTAAAATAGTCATACTTTTGCGGTCTAGTAACCAGACTTTGACTCTTAACGAAACATCGAATGAAAAGGGAAACATCAAATGCATATTGCAAAAGATCGAATGCAAACATACCGATGAAACATCGAATACAAATAGCTCGAAATGTCAAACATATGTGTGAAACATCCTCACATATTTGAAAATATCGCAAATATATTGTAAAACAACACACACAATTGTATCGAAAAACATCGCACAATTAATGCAAAAAATCGAACATAATATTGAAAACATCGCACAAATATATCGTCAAAAACATCGCACATATAAATTGAAAATCGCATATCAATGTAAAACATCGCACACATATATTGAACATCGCACATATATTGTAAAACATCGCACAAGTATATTAAACATCGCGCAAATAATGAAAAGCATCGCACACTTATCTTGAACATTGCACATAAATGCAAAAGATAACAAACACATATTGAACATCCAACATATATATTGCAAAATATTGAATATTGCAACGTTTGACACGCCATAGAGGCCGACGTCTGGCCGTTGGAGATGTAACAACAGTTATTGTGAAATTGGGAACTCAAAATAAACACATTACATTGCAATGGAATTTCCTGTACTATTTTGTCATGGCATTTGACACGACATTCTAGAAACTTGACAGGAACTGCCGAAAAATGAATGTAATATAACTTAAGGAAATTGCAGTATGAAGGACACTCCGTATTTTCTCGTCATGTCAACACAGTTATTGTGAAATTGGGAACTCAAGATAAACACATTGTGTTGAAATGAAATTTTCTGTAATTTTTTGTCATGGCATTTGACACGAAATTCTAGAAACTTGACAGGAACTGCCGAAAAATGAATGTAATATTATTTAAGGAAATTGCAGTATGAAGGACACTCCGTATTTTCTCGTCATGTCAACACAGTTATTGTGAAATTGGGAACTCAAGATAAACACATTGTGTTGAAATGAAATTTTCTGCATTTTTTTGTCATAGCATTTGACAAGAAATTCTAGAAACTTGACAGGAACTGCCGAAGAATGAATGTAATATAATTTAAGGAAATTGCAGTACAAAGGAGAATCCGTATTTTCTTGTCATGTCAACACAGTTATTGTGAAATTGGGAACTCCAGATAAACACATTGTATTGCAATGAATTTACTGGAAGATTTTGTCAGGGCATTTGACACGAAACTCTAGAATCTTGACAGGAACTGCCGCAGAAGAAATGTAATACAATTTAAGGAAATTGCAGTACAAATTTAAGGACACTGCGTATTTTCTCCTAATGTCAACACAGTTCTTGTGAAATTGGGAACTCAAGATAAACACATTGTATTGCAATGAATTTTTCTGTAATGATTGGTCATGAAAAGTAGACAAAAAAGACAGAAGATTGAGACAAAATGTTGTTTTTTTCTCCCTCAACAGTGTCTTGTATCGCAACACGGAGAATAAGTTGGCGATGGGCTGAAGTGGCAGTCCAAACTGAACATTTGCCTCACTTTTGCACAGAAACTAAAGTCCAGGTCGACAATCTCTCTCAAAAATTATTTGATGCATTGAATTGAATTTTGGCCAGCTGATTGGTTATGAAAAGTAGACAAAAAAGACAGAAGATTGAGACAACATGTTGTTTTTCTCTCCCTCAACAGGGTCTTTTATCGCAACACGGAGAAAAACGTGGCGATCGCCTAGAGTCGCAATCCAAACAGAACATTTGTCTCACTTTTGCACAGAAACGAGTGGCCAGGTCGACAAACTAACTCAAACATTATTTGATGCTTTGAATTGAATTTTGGCCAAGGGATTTGTCATGAAAAGTAGACAAAAAGACAGAAGATTAAGATACAATGGTTTTTTTTGTCTCCCTCAACAGTGTCTTGTAAAGCATCATGGAGAAAAACGTGGCGATTGGCTAGAGTCGCAGTCCAAACAGAACATTTGCCACATTTTTGCACAGAAACTAAAGTCCAGCTGGACAAACTATCTCAAAAGTTAAGTGATGCATTGAATTGAATTTTGGCCAGCTGATTGATCATTAAAAGTAGACAAAATAGACAGAAGATTGAGACAAAATGTTGTTTTTCTCTCCCTAAACAGTGTCTTGTATCGCAACACGGAGAAAATCGTGGCGATGGGCTAGAGTCGCAGTCCAAACAGAACATTTGCCACATTTTTGCACAGAAACTAAAGTCCATAACAATGATCGGTCATGAAAAGTTGACAAAATAGGCAGAAGATTAAGACAAAATGTTGTTTTTTTCTTTCTCAACAGTGTCTTGTGTCGAAACACGGAGAATAAGTTGGTGAAGGGCTGAAGTGGCAGTCCAAATAGAACATTTGCCTCACTTTTGCACAGAAACGATAGGCCAGGACTACAAACTATCTAGAAAAAATATTTAATGTATTGAACTGCTCTTTGGCCAGCTGATTGGTCATGAAAAGTAGACAAAAAAGACAGAAGATTGAGACAAAATGTTTTTTTTTCTCTCCCTCGACAGTGTCTTGTGTCGCAACACGGAGAATAAGATGGCGACAGGCGGAAGTGGCAGTCCAAACAGAACATTTGCCTCACTTTTGTACAGAAACGATAGGCCAGACGACAAACTATCTCAAAAATAATTTAATGCATTGAATTGAATTTTTGCCAGCTGATTGGTCATTAAAAGTAGACAAAAAAGACAGAGGATTGAGACAAAATGTTGTTTTTCCCTCCCTCAACAGTGTCTTGTGTTGAAACACGGAGAATAAGTTGGCAAAGGGCTGAAGTGGCAGTCCAAATAGAACATTTGCCTCACTTTTGCACAGAAACTAAAGGCCAAGACGACAACTGTCTCAAAAAATATTTGATGTGTTAAATTTAATTTTTGCTAGCTGATTGGTCATGAAATGTAGACAAAAAAGACAGAAGATTAAGACAAAATGTTGTTTTTCTCTCACTCAACAGTGTCTTGTATCGCAACAAAGAGAACAATTTGGCGATGGGCTAGAGTCGCAGTCCAAACAGAACATTTGCCTCAATTTTGCACAGAAACGATATATCACCTGGACAAAATATCTCAAAAGTTAAGAGATGCATTGAATTGAATTGTGGCCAGCTGATTTGTCATGAAAAGTAGACAAAAAAGACAGAAGATTGAAACAAAATGTTGTTTTTCTCTCCCTTAACAGTGTCTTTTGTCGCAACACTTAGAAAAACGTTGCGATGGGCTAGAGTAAAGTCCGAACAGAACATTTGTTACGTTCAATATTAGTCTGGTTCCCAGACCTGACAATTATTCCCGACGCTCACGTCTTAAATTGTAGGTCAGGCAGCCTCCGTGGCTAAAAATAAACATGACGACATTAATGGCCCTTTTTTCAAAGCGCGGCTTCTTTTCTTATTTCGCTTTATCACTTTATCACATTCAGTTATGATAATACAGTTTGATGTTTTTGTAAGATAACATTGAGTAATGTTGTTCTGGAATCTTCAAAATTAGGGAACCAAATAGCACTGTTAGCAGACGGAGCCGAATGAAGACCGAGTTTTTGGAAAATCTCATTAACGGTCGTCAAATTCAAAATTGTACATGACGCAGCAAAAAGTTCGCCCGTACGATCCGAGTATATTTGATGCACACAATCGTCGTTGAATTTCAAGTTTTCTAAATGAAAACATGATGTTTTTGTAAGATAACATTGAGTAATGTTGTTCTGGAATCTTCAAAACTAGGGAACCAAATAGCACTGTTAGCAGACGGACCGAATGAAGACCGAGTTTTTGGAAAATCTCATTAACGGTCGTCAAATTCAAAATTGTACATGACGCAGCAAAAAGTTCGCCCGTACGATTCGAATATATTTGATGCACAAAATCGTCATTGAATTTGAAGTTTTTTAAATGAAAACAATGAATATTAAATATCAACTCATTTAAAAAAAAAATAATAAGCAATTAGCAGTTAATTAAACCTATATTATATACTCGGAAATACTCGGGCGCTATCCGATTGTCGACGAAACGACTTCGGCAAACTTCGGAAATTTTCGGAAAAGGAGGAATTCCTGCCGTTTTAGTCACGTGACGTAAATTGTAATACATTGTACTACCGGTGGCTACCGGACCTAAGATTCATCAGGAATAGTCGGAATCTTTTGGTCTGGGAACCAGATTAGGTCAATATTGCTCCATTGTTTGACAGTTTCTTATGAAATTAAATCTCGTAATGTTAAACATAGTGACAAATCACAAACGAAAGATCAAAAACATAATCTATTTCTGGAGTTGTTGCTCCCCAAACGAAATTGTAGGCGGATAATTATCGAGACCACTATTTATGTGGCGCGCCCTCTATAAATTGAAAGACTATCGGTGTGGATGCTGCACTATTGAACAAAAGTAACAACTCAGTTTCCGATCAATAACTCAAGAAACACAAGATGTATTAAACTGAAATGTCGTGCACTTAATATCCAGGATGTGTAACAGAGGTGTATTGAATGTCATGAAAAACAGTCCAACGGTAAAAATAATATGATCGTAACATTGTAGTGTTTTACACGCGAAAAATGCACATTGATTTTCATTCGGATTGCATTTGTCGCGCTTAAAACACTGTATTGTTACGGTCAATATTGCTTCATTTTTTGGCGGTTTCTTATGATATTAAATGTCGTCATGTTAAACATGATGACAAATCACTAGACCAAAATTTAATTTGTATTGATGGAGTTGTTGCTCCCCAAACGAGTATGGTGGCGGATAATTATCGAGACCACTATATATGTGGCGCGCCCTCTATTGAAAGAATACTGGTGCGGATGCTGCACTATTGAACAAAAATAACAACTCAATTTCCGATCAATAACTCAAGAAATACAAGATGTATTAAACAGAAGTTTTGTGCAATTAATTTCCAGGTTGTGTAACAGAAGTTTATTGAATATTATAAATAAAAAAAACCAGTCCAAAGACAAAAAAGACAGAAGATTGAGACAAAGTGTTGTTTTTTCTCTCTCAACAGTTTCATGCGCCGCAACACGGAGAAAAACGTGGCGATGGGCTAGAGTAGCAGTCAAAACAGAACATTTGCCTCACTTTTGCACAGAAACGATAGACCAGCTGGACAAACTATCTCAAAAGTTAAGTGATGTATTGAAATGAATTGTGGCCAGCTGATTGGTCATGAAAAACAGACGAAATAGGTAGAAGATTGAGACAAAATGTTGTTTTTCTATTCCCCAACAGTGTCTTGTGTCGCAACACGGAGAAAAACTTGGCGAAGGGCTGCAGTGGCCGTTCAAACAGAACATTTGCCTCAATTTTGCTCAGAAACGATAGACCAGCTGGACAAACTATCTCAAAAGTTAGGTGATGTATTGAAATGAATTTTGGCCAGCTGATTGGTCATGCAAAGTAGACAGAATGGACAGAAGATTGAGCCAAAAAGTTGTTTTTCTTTCCCCTAATAGTGTCTTGTGTCGCCCCACGGAAAAAAACTTGGCGATGGGCTAGAGTCGCACTCCAAACAAAACATTTGCCTTAATTTTGCACAGAAACTATAGTCCAGCTCGATAAACTGTCTCTAAAGTTAAGTGATGCATTGAATTGTGGCCAGCTGATTGGTCATGAAAAACAGACGAAATAGGTAGAAGATTGAGACAAAATGTTGTTTTTCTATTCCTCAACAGTGTCTTGTGTTGCAACACGGAGAAAAACTTGGCGAAGGGCTGCAGTGGCCGTTCAAACAGAACATTTGCCTCAATTTTGCTCAGAAACGAAAGACCAGCTGGACAAACAATGTCAAAAATCAAGTGACGCATTGAATTGAATTGTGGCCAGATGTTTGGTCATGAAAAGTAGACAAACAAGACTGAAGATTGAGTTAAAATATTGTTTTTGTTTCCCTTAACAGTGTCTTGTGTCGCAACCCAGAGAAAAACATCTTTCAGGAAAGATGCTCAAGGGACCGCAGAACACATTTTTTCTACATTAATAACGACTAAAAGTTGTGGTAGAATATGTCGAAAATGCTAATAAAGTTTCTAAAAAACCCCAACAATTTCTACCCCAAATCTTCAAAATATTGGGCATTTGAATAATAATTAATGTGCCTCTTACCTCCAAAGGAATTTGTGCATTTTCATGCCTGTAGTATTGAATTGAAATCCATAATATTTTATTATAACATAAATGTGTTAAATTATGAGAGAAATTTTCAAACAGTAACAATAATATAACCAAACAGTATAGTATTTGCAACGGGGACCATGCCCTTAACCACGAGGCCACAGCACTCCACCTAAAAAGACATTATCGGCGTCAATCTAAAGTTTAAAAAATGGTTTGGTTAAAATGCCCTTAACAAAACATTAGGTGAAATAAATGTACCTCCTTGGAACTTCTTGGCCTATTTCTCAAAAAGGAGTGTTGTTTTTTTTTGCCATGAACCATGCTGTCAGTCGGATTTTATTTTTCACTTTTCAAACACTTAATTGTTTCCATCTCATTTCCTCTCCTGTTGAACATTTCCCATGAAAATATACTCCTGAATGTAATACATCATGATATGAAGCCCAGAAGGGGGGGGGGGGTCCGCAAATTGACCTCAACACAAACCCATTGAACATTTGGTTGCGGATCAGCCGGTGAACGGCAAGGTGTTCAGCTTGGCTAAGGTCTGAAGGTTGATCAATATTAAGGTGGTTGCGTCCCGCAGGTTGATTAGAGGCCGCTGAGAAGGGGGGGGGGGTGGGGTGGCGAAGCCTCGGTGAGAGAGGCTGGATGATAGGGAGAGGGGCGGGGCGAAGTCTTGGTGAAACAGGCTGGATAGAGTGTGATAGCTGTGATGAATCCCTTACCCACCTCAGCTTGCAGACATCTTGTATGCTAGGAGCAGAGTGGTTGCCAGTGCATTTGGGGATCAAATAGGAATTGTCGTGCGTCATTAGTGAACTTTTCATCGTTCCTAACAGTTCCTTGTCTATTTGGCAAAGTGCCAGTTGAAAACAATATCATAATTTAAAAACAATATCATAATTTAAAAACAATTGCATAAGCCAAGGCAATGTTTTGTGTCAATGACACATGTCCATTATTCACTGAGTTAGTATATCTTAACCTGAAGCACAGTGAAGCCCTTGCCAATTCTGGCTTGGCAGACTGACGTGAATGCGAGTTAACAGTTATTTACCAAATTGATATTTTGTGAAAAAAAAATAAAATCGTTTTAATACCATGAAGTAATAACCAGCCTTATCTACACTATAGCAAAGTAGTAATTAAAAAAAATATAAAGAAAAACAAGTTTAGGTCAATAGTGAACTTGCTAAGAACTTGGCCATAAAGATGCCTTCAAATGGGAAATCAGGTTGACTCACAACTTCGCACAGTTTGTGTTGTATGATAGTTAATTAATTCGTTCACGATAAACAGGTAGTCCGGGATCCTAATTTTTCCCAGGAGCTAGAACAAATGCAAGCGGCCCACCGAGAAACAAACATCCCATATTAGATTGAGGAGAACAATAATTCGAGATCAAGGGTCGGAAGAAAATGACAACTCTGTTATAAGTACACTATCATGGGCAACAAGAAAGTGACGCCCTCTTAAGGTTGTAATTGCTAAGGAAAAAAGTCTGTACACGTTGTACACGGATGGATGAGTTGGGTGAGTTTGGGATTGGGTTTGGTTGGGCGAGGGTCAAGATTTGGGTTTGCATATTTCTGTGTTTGGTTTTGGTATAGGCTGGGTTCAATAAGCGGAGGTGGGAGGCCTCAATATTTTTTTGCTTAAATAACATGGAAGTCTGCACGGTCACCGTATGCCTTGCCAGGCTTTGGACGAACTTTAGGAAGATTGAACTGAACCCCACCACAGCTTTTAGTGCGAATGTTAAACGCATGGACTGATATTTACTCTGTGAAGTACCGTAGCGCTGCCTCACCATGGCTGATATATTTGAAAAGTATCGAAGAATCTTAAATTCAACCCGCACCGTAACCGAGAGCAATCGTAGTTCCTGAAGTATGGGCGTACGACCCTTCCTTCTGCATATATTATTTCTTAAACTGGTAATCGTATGAAAAAAACATTAACCGTTACAATAGTCTGTCAGGGAAGTAACAAATGCATGTATTAAAACAATTTGGTATTTTTTTTTCATTTGCATTTCGCATACCGTATACAGCCAGAGATTAAATGAAGTCGGGTTATATCATTTATTTATCCTCGGAAACTGTTTTTCTTGAAAAAAAAAAAAGAGTTTCAAATTGCGCCACAGTGAACCAAGAACTCTCAACTTTTGTTAAACACTTTATTTTGTATCCAGTGGCGTAGCCAGGAATTTTATCAGTGGGGTGGAGGGGGGCCGCTGGGGAGTGGGGGGGGGGCGCTGGGGGGTGGGGGCTGGAACATTTCATGGGGGGGGGGCGTCATGCAGGGGCGTCAATTGCTTCTCAAAAGGGGGGGGGGGCGGACATACCTTGATCAGAACTGATGCGAGCGCGAAGCCCTTACGGCGGGTTCGGGGCCCGCTTAGGGGCCCCGAACAAAAATTGATTCTAGATGTTCTGTGGTGTGATCTGAAGCAATTTCTTACCACTTTCCTCCATGCTTTAACTAATATTTTCTTAGCAAAAGATAATTATTTGAACATCGTTTTCGAGGTTGGAGTCATTGAATCAGCTAACGGTATTCTGAGCTATATAGGCGTGGGGTTCGGGACCCTTAAGGGCCCCTAAAAAAATGGATTCTCGATGCTCTGTGGTGTGATCTGAGGCAATTTCTTACCACTTTAACCAATAATTATATTAGCACAAAAGAAAATAATTTAAAAATAATTTTCGAGGTTTTCTCAGCTTAAGGCATAAGAAAATTTGTGAACATTGTTTTTGAGGTTGGAGTCATTGAATCAGCTACCAGAATTCTGAGCTTTAGGCGTGGGGTTTCGGGGTCCGCTTAAGGGCCCCGAAAAAAATTGGATTCTAAATGCTCTGTGGTGCTATCTGAGGCAATTTCTGACCACTTTAACCAATATTTTCTAAGCAAAAGATACATTGTAGTACACAATAGGGCCCTGTAAATGAGACACGAGTTCACAAATCTGGGGGGGGGGGGACATTTGATATTGTGTCCCCCACCCTTCAAAAAGTAGGGGGGGGGGGGACATGTCCACTGTTCCCCCAGGATTGACGCCCATGGCGTCATGTAGATCAATGATAATTATTTTAGAAACTCAGGGGGGGGGGGCGACTGGGGGCGACAAGGTTTAATAGGGGGGGGGGGGGCGGTCGCCCCCCACGCCCCCCCCCGGTGGCTACGCCACTGTTTGAATCCCATGTTATACATGTATAATTGAGTTTTTGTTTTATGTCAAAAGTTGAGTTTTAGAGCTTTCACTATGATGAAAATGTTTACGATTTAATGTAATTTGAGTTGATAATGTGACATTATATCAGCAGATTACGCAATTATGATTCTATAGTATATATTTGATTCTAAGAAACATTTTTTTCCCAAGTATACATATGAGGATGTGCTCTGTTTTACAGCTTAACTAATTTAAGCACAGAAATTAATCATATAACATGTAATCAATATCGAATATAAATACTCACAAACTGTATTTTGAACATTACTTGAATTGAACATTTAGCTGTTAACAATGTGGAAAACCTTGTCCCACTCGTAATACATTCCATCGAATTCCTCTCAGGAAAGTAAAATTACAGAGAAATTTTGACAGTTTACTGAAGACAGTCAATAAAATCGTTTGTCGTTGAAATGAACGAGCAAATCCAAGTCTGAATCTTACGAACAAAATATGTTCTTATTAAGCACTTAAATAGTGATTATAGATAACATTTCTTATCCCTTTGATATTACAAATTATTGCAAACAAAGTCATTTAATTACCTGTATTTTTGTCCATTTTTGTTTGTTTTGACTTGTAGATTTGGGGATCGTGTTAATGAAAGGCCGGGTTAACATTGGTTGAGGATGGATGGGGTGGAGGTTGAATGATTAGTGGTGTCGAGGGGGTTAGGGATTGAAGATGAGGGGCGGGGGAGCAAAATATGATGCCGATTGTTACTTATCTTTCAAGAATTCATCAAGAACAATGAATGGCACTAAGACAATGGTGTAGTCTACTTATCCCATATACCCCACGGATTCTTAAAATGCTAAAACATGTAGACAGAACAAAATGAGAAATGAAAAATGCTGAATGTCAGGCCCATGTATCTTTCGCTTTCACGCAAGTCATAAAATAAAACTGGGGATTTGAAGAGATAAGGCAATGAACCCTCTGGCCCGGACTTGGGGCTTCCAATTCATTCTGAGCATTTTGGATGCAATTGGGCTCAAAAGTGGCGCTATTGTGTCATGTTGTGGAGGGATCATTTTTTGAAGATGGCTACTGTTCCACTTTGGGAAAAATTGAGGGGTCGCCTTTTTTGGGTGAGAATATCTCGAAAAGTCAATGGAAAAAAAAAATAAAATAAAATAAAAGATGACATGTTGATTACCTTTTTTTCTGTACAGCTATACCCGTGAGAGTTCTGAGTATTTTTACAAGAATTTTGAAGTATGGGCATTTAGCACTGGTGTCTCTGGGAATTTTAATACAGGGCTGCACCCCAAAACCTGTAAATCGACTCCCAAAGACATAAGTGATAACTACACGTACGTCCAGATTTTTTTTTAGTAATACTTATTACTGTAGATGTCCAAGGCATGGTGTTTGAAATTTTAATTGAATACAATGTAGTGTTTCTTGAGTTGTTGCCCCCAAAACGAGTTAATTCTGTATTTCAAAATTAGAATTTCGTCCAGTGATCTGTCATGATGACTGCGTAACATTATGAGATTTACTATTATTGGGAAACTGTCAAACAATGAAATAATCATACATGTTTGACCGAAACAAATATAGTATCTTAAGCGCGAAAAATACAAACCGAATGAAAACAGAAAGTCAACGTCCAAGAAATATGACACACTCGTTTTTGGGGGCCGGGCAATTACCCGAGACTACCAGGCCCAGATGTGTTAAGTTGTAAGTTCGGCCAGTAATCGGTCTTGATGTAAGTTTATTTCGAGAAAGGGCGCGCTAAATAAAACTAGTGTTAAGTTTCCATCAATAGAGGGGGCGCCTCATAAATAGTGGTCTCCACAAAGCGAGCAACTGCCAAGCCCCCATTGGCAAAAACCATAAGCGTAAAAACATTATCTGCAATGGTGTGTTTTCTTGTGGTGTCCCCCCCCCCCCTCAGCTGGTAATGTGCCCCCCCCCCTCCCCCATGCCCGGAGCTGGCCATGGTGATGCTCCTCAGACACTCAGGTTAATACTGATTCCCAATAACTTTCTCTCATCCAAACTTCATTAAGAAAACAAAAAGGCTTGTTTCCGGTGTCATATTAAAATCAGACTCCTGTGAAAACTTATAACACATTCACCCTATGTCTTACTTTGGTAAAGTAACGTATTTACCAAATTGAATTCAATGTACACGTTACCCAGATTGCACACTTGTTATGCGGGTAATGAAGATACCCTGAAACATTTTTATATTTTCGCTCAACTCAACCGGGTGCGGAAACGCTTGCCCGTGTTTAAGTGCATTTGAAAGAAAGTTTTGCAATTTTGAATGAGCAAGGGTGAGAAATTGGACTAAAATTTGAATGAAGACATTGCTGCTTTAGACCTTACATAATTATGTCTTCTACAAACATTAATGTGATTGACATACTAGCACCCTATTATCGGTTAAACTCTCTCGCGTGAGCGGTCACTCTACTAATTATCACTACCTAGACACGCACTATATATAATATTAATGAGTCTGTATTTCATAGGGTCCTAAATTCACGCTACAAGAGACAACCCGGCGGAGACACGCCCAATGCAGTATCATATTTTATTAATCCTCGGAAGGATTTGTTTTCTCTCTAAAAACAAACAAACAAACAAACACCCCAGTGAGTTTGCATTGCACCATAGTGGACCAATGACTCTTAAATGTCATTATTGTTTTTGTTTTGTTCTTGTGTGCCAAATTAGTTTCATTGGATTTTTAACGTGTTAAAAGTTTGGTCTTAGAGTTTAATTCTAATGAAATGATTGTTTACAATTTAATGAAATTATAATTGTTAATGTGACACTATCAGAGCATTGTTAAAATGCAGTAATAATTGTATTGCTAATGATTATTTTATTGTACAAAAGGTGTTGTTTATTTTCAAGTGCATTTACGTTTCATAATATCTCTTTGTTTAACTGCTTAACTAATTTAGTAATATCATGTGACAAGATATAGAATATCAATTCTAAAAAACAAGGTTTTGAAAACTTTAGTTTTTTGATAAAGTGGGACAAACATGCCCCTTGTAATACACACTGGAAGAAAGAAATCGAATTCTCCGGAAAGTAGAATTGCAAAGACATTTTGAATATTTACTAAAAAAAATATAGAAATGAACGAGCAAATACCAATCTGACACTTGTGAACAAATGTCTTATTAAGTACTTCAATCCGTTAATATTATTAACAATTCTAGTCAATTTGATATTAAAAATATTTGCAACAAATCAGTGAATTACTTTCTATTTCTGTATAGTTATTTTGTTGTTTTGTCGTCTTGAATTTGGGGTTCGTGTTCAAGGCCCGGTACAGATGCGTGTCGAGGGGGTTAGGGGTTGAAAATGGGAGGGGGCAACAAAACTGATACCATTAGTTATTTATCTTTCAATAATTGAACAATATTACTAAGACGATTGTGTAGTCCACTCGTTTCATTTCCCCACGGATTCTTGAAATATAATAATTAATAATTTGGGAGGCTAATCATCCTTACTCGCAGCTGGGATGCTGAATTGCGAAAGATGCGGCTACAACGTGGTCGGGCCGCTGGCACGTAAAGGCGCCTATGGCTGCCGACCACATCGGCCCATATTATGACCACGGAGCACAGCTTGAGATCGAAAGTGTTTGATTTTGCCGGAGGGAGGAAAACCGGAGGGCCCGGAGAAAAACCCTCGTGGCACTGGAAAGAACCAACGCACAACTCTACTCACACGTGATCCGTGGCCAGGACTCGAACCGTAGTCACCTTGGTGAGAGGCGAGCACTTTACGCACAAGCCACCCACGCCACCCAAAATGCTAGTATAATGTAGTCAGGAAAAATAATGAAGGAAAAATATAAGGCATCCCCACGCCTTTCGATTCTGTTACGGCCAGCTTGCCGGAAATCAGGCCCTTTTACCTGCCCCCTCCCCTCCACTCACCGCCTAACATAACTGGAAGCACATCGACAATTTGGTTCTGTATCCGCCGTGAAGGGGCAGAGTGTTTAGGCCGTTTGGGTCTGAAGGTTGTAAAACATTGATTAGGTGGTTGCGTCCCGCAGATTGATGGAAGATGGGTGAGATACGGGGGTGGGGGGGTGGGGGGGTGGGGGTGGCAAAGCCTTGGTGAGAGAGGCAGGATAGGGTGAAAGTTGAACCGACGTCAGCTTACGGGCAGGTATGTTAGGGTCAGGGTCGTTGCAAAGTGCAGCGGTGAGGTCTGAGTACCCGATTTAGTAAAAATGGTCTGCGCATTAAACACGCGGCCAGCTCCTAATGCCGGACGGCGTAGTACGTATCCGAGTATATCCCACTGATCTTTATTTAAAGACTGGATAGCGGATATGCATACAACATTCACACAGTAGACTTTGCATATTGACCAATTCGCCCCCGGTCTCACGAAGATGGCCGCGTAAATACGAACGTTCTACGCGTAAATACGCGCGCGTTGTATCAACAGTTGACGCGCATTTTGGTCACGTACACATATTATGATGTTCTAAAAAGGACACATTTCCGTAGTGATTATTATTTCAAAAACGCCGAAAAAGTGATTTGCGGCATTATAAAAGTAACCACGACGTTAGAAAAATTGTAGTAAACCTTGGTCAGTTGGTCAGTGGTGGTGGCCAAAATATAAGTCAAGTGAACCGCGATGTTACAAAGGAAATCATGCTGTCTATAAAGACGGCAACTCGTCCTTTGTAGATCACCAGCCGGTCTCACCAATATGGCGTCAAATTCGTACATTGTGCGGCTCTTTATTAGCTATCCAGTCTTTATATAGAGATCAGTGGTATATCCGATGGCAGATTTATTTCAGTTAAAATGTTAGTGCTGCACGTTCCCATCGTGGTGAAAATCATGGTCCCTACAGGATGTTGAGATGGATACGATGCGTCACTTTAAACTCAGTGGCGTAACCCGGAAAGCTAGAGAGGGCGTGCCTCACCACTCAGCCTGCCTGGGATTTGGGGGAGGCGCTTAACTCTTCGAATGCTTCATCCAGAAAATGAGGAGTCTTAATTAAAGTCCCTTTAATGAACCACGCCAATGAGTAATACTTCACGGCGTAATATCTCTCGAAATACTAGGTTTGAAAACGACACACCCTGGATAGGTATAAGAATAGGTACGGTTTGGAATTGTGGGCAGTATTGTTCCGCTAGAAATCAGGCACACTCAGGGGCACAGTGATTATTTTGGACTTTCGGTAGAATATGGGCCACCGTTTTTTTCAAATTGTCTCAGTAGGTATTCTTATAGGCCGGCCTAGTGTAGCGGGAAAAACTGTTGGTTGTCATAAGCAGAAAGTTGATGAGTGAATTACTAAAAACGGTGGCACTCGATAGGATTTGCTCTTCCTCTTCCTGTCGACGAAACTATTAATAGAAAGGGGAACAACAGCACTCTAGCATTAAATAAGCATATCACTCCCCTTCTCCACCTCAGCATATTGGTTCGGGATCCGCAGTTGGCTGCCCAGGGTAGTTAGGAGGGGAAAGGGATGTTGGGGGCAGGGGTTTAATATGGGGATTCGTGCTTGGCTTGGAGATCAGGCAATTGAAGGCTAGTGTTTCCTAAAGAAAGAAGTTTGTTGCACATGGTAGGATCCAAACAGTTGGGGTAAGTTTGGGATTAGGTTTGATTAGGCGAGGGTCAAGATAGGGGTTGGCCTAATTATGTGTTTGGTTTTTGGTATAGGTTGGGCTCAATAAGCGGAGGTGGGAGGGCCTAAATTAGCAGGGAGAGGGTCTGCAGGTGCAAGGTCGATTGCACGCCGAGAAGTTGGCCTGGCCAAGCGCACGTTTGATTAGTGGAGTGGGATAGATGAATGGTTATAATTAAAGTTACCTGCTGGGTTCTGCAAATTAAGTATACTTCACCGTAAGAGCGCGGCAACTGTACATGGACAGGATATTATGAACACAATATATTGAAGTTCTTATTACTTTTTGTTCTCAAGCTAAATCATTACGCCTTTGTTTTTCCATCATAAATATAGACTGCATAACCTGACTACAAAATACTAGCCACCAAATGCGTGGCTGCATTAAATAACACGAAGCGCAAAACTAACACTGATTGAATCAAGTATGGCCGATGTACGTCATTATTCTATCCACCAATCAGAGTAAGTCACCCAACAAGTCGGTGACCACAAGTGAGTAGTCTGTGATTGACAGGTGCCAATCACAATCCACGTGTGAATAGGTCACCGACATCCATATAATCGTTCCACCAATTAGATGCGTCCATTTGAGTGTCGGTGATACAAGCTTCGGGTTTAACGTCTGGCAATGTAACAGTGACATCATTTCCCTCTCATCAATATGAAGCGAGTCAGTGATGTGTGATTGACAGTGCGCAGGGGGCCAATCACAAACCGGGCTTGCAAGTTCCTCAGTCACTGCTCGGGAAATCGACGTCAATATTTAAGTCACAAGCTGCCGGCTCACTCCTCACAACGACCGCAGCTCATGTCTTTGTCCAGACGACAACCCGAGATAACTGTTGGCAAGATCGAACAAGAGTTGCACGGTGAGTGTTTGAAACAATCTTTTACGATAATTCTGCTTACTTTGGGATTGATCTTTTTGATATATGATATTGGCACAAATGTACTTATAGCCATTAGCTCTTAGTCTGAACAGTTGATGCGGATTCAGACCCCCATTTTCTGAGGCCAAAATCAGGCAATTATAGCTCAGAGCAAATAATCTCGGTTTTATATTTGTTGGGAAAAAGGAATTCCTGTCTGACAATATTTCCGCTATTGCAATCATAGTGCACTCTCGACGCACAGTAATTGCCCAAATACTGACTGGTTCATTTAGTTCTTGAAAAAAACAACCTAAAAATTCATGGAAGTTTTATAGTTTTTATTGTCATTCAGATTCGCCAGTTTTCCAGTCAAACCTAGCTGTGGGTTTTTCAAGAGTGTATTACATCAAGTTCCTTATTCTGATTGAAGTTCACGCACTTACACATCTTTTCAGATGATAAATTTAAACCTTTTTGTGTTCAAAGAAAGAAATCTTGCGAAAGCTGACACTTGACCCATATCAGTATGATCAATCACCCGCGTTGTTTTCTTGCTAGTTTTTCCTGTTTATTGTATCAGACATAAAATCCCGATGCGATCCGCTCACAATTTCCGGCAATCACTGTAACCAATTCAGGATAAAAGGTTATGCGGAAGTTGGCCACGGAAGAACGTATAAAGGAAATCGGGACATCTCATACATCCTGTCCTATGTTGTGTTATTGACAATTGGGATAATCTCAATACCTTTTGCACTTTGTCTTTAAACTGTCATTTCACTAGATCACAATGCGTCATTCCGGTTTGATCACTATATAGGCCTGAACGTTCATACTTTCAAGCATTGCACGATAAAAGTGTCTCTGGCTAGAATAGACTAGAGGGCGCCAATACAAACGGACTGGATCATTATTACCCACACAGTTTTATTCAAGTTCAAATTGCTTTATCTGGCTGGATTCATTTCTAGAAATCATGTTAAGTGTTGATGTTTTTACAAATGATTCAGGCCGCCTGCTGAGCTGTACGACTTCCAAGTTTGAAGCACCAGCTTTCATGGGCGTCGCGTTGGGGGGGGGGGGGGCAAGGGGGCGCTTGCTGCCCCCTGACAAGCCAAAAAGGGGGGGGGGATAAAAAAAAGAAGGCGTGAACTCATACTGTTGATCAATTGGAGTGGGGCAAAAAAAGAAAGAAAAGAAGATCAATCGGGAAAATGCTGCAAAACATCAAAGGGGTTTTGGGTGAAAATATGCTTCGGTCAGTGCCGGAGGGGAGGGCGCCCCTCAGCACCCCTGGATCCGCCACTGATCTTGCTACACTGCCCGATTTTATTGAAAATGTGTAACATTTTGTACACGTATGCATGAAGTTGAATTCCCGAGCAGGACTGAAATCCAAAGCACAATCAATTTAATGCAAAGTAACGTCAATTGCCTATTTTTTTTGTACGCGTATATTGAAGATACCCTTAAATATTTTGACTCGTTCGCTAAATTAAACTGGCTTCGGAAATGCTTGCCTGTTTTATGCGTATTTGAAAGAAAGTGTTCAAATATTGAATGAGCAAAGATGTGCAATTGGACAGAAAAGAGCTATTTTGATTGAACAATTTGCTGTTTTTAAAACTCACATAATTATGTATTCACAAAATTTCAATGACTTATTAGTGCCTAATAAATGCTCACCTTTGTTTGATAGAATGGAATGCTGGTGCTATGGAGCATTCAGTTTCCCAAAAAAAATCACAAAGCGACATTAAAGCATGTTGCTTTTTTCTGGACGTATTCGGCCTGGAAAATACCGGTCAAATAATATGTAATTTTTCCCTGATTTATTAGTGTATTATTTTTCAAGTTTTAGAATGATGATTTGTCAAAATAAAAAAAAGCTCACAATTTTATTCAAATCGATGATAACATTATTCATTCCTTACTCAAGTTTAAACGCTGCCGGTTTTCGTTGTTTTTTTTCAGCTTACACTGAACTCCTTCTGATCTTTTCTTGGACCTGATCTTCAAGTCTTCAAGAGCGAACCATCGAGGTTGGTGTGATGATATTTAATTGATATATCATGACCGTGAAAAGTGCGCGCCGTCCCAAATTACCCTGATGTTAATGGGTCTTCTTTGCTAACTTTTATCAGCGGGCAAAAGTAATAACCCGCCCAATTTGTGGATTGCCCACAGCCACAGTTGTCATTGCAACCCAACTTTTCATAAAATTTTAACCCCTTGCCCCCGGACAGGCCACTGCCATTATCACACCGAGCACATTGTGTGAATAATGATGCTTCAACAATTATTATGTAATCATACATGTCTTTTAGAAAAATTCTTCAGTTTATGTAACATGTTTATTGTTTCGTATTGATTTTTGTTTTGGTTTATAAATAGGCCCATTATTCTTTTCTGAACAGATGAAGATCTGCGTGGCCACCATTCTGTCAATCGCCCTCCTTCTGGGTAACTCTGTCAAGCTCCGAGCTTCCGTTACTGGGCCGGTTCTCTCGGACGGTGATGGTCCTGCGTCTCAGGTGTGTCAGCAGTGCTGCCAGGGACCTGCTGCAATACCCGGCATACCAGGTCTGCCTGGCCCAGTAGGACCGATGGGGCCGTACGGTCAGCCGGGGTCAAAGGGCGATGCAGGTCAGCAAGGTGAGATTGGCCCTATTGGACCTATGGGTGATCGGGGAGCACCTGGGAACACTGGGTCTAAAGGTGATGATGGGATTGGTCTGCCCGGCAAGATAGGTCCGAGAGGGCTACCTGGTTTTGTTGGAGGAACTTGGGAAACTGGTGTCAAAGGTCAGAAGGGTGAGCCAGGGGAGACACCAGACGACTCCAACCAGCGGGTGGCATTCACCGTGGTGAGGACGAGCCCCTCGGATACCTCTACGAGTCACGACACCCGTTTGCCCTTCCAGCAGGCCGAGACCCTTCTGCCGGGTACCAGCTTCGATCTCGAGACCGTATGTTCACCTGTAGTGTGCCGGGCACCTACGTATTTACGTTCTCTGTTCTTAAGTATAGCCACAGCGGTTACCTTTACATCCATCTTGTTAAAAACGACGACAAGGTAATCACTACCTATAGTACAGCAAATCAACTTGGTCAGTTGTCTGGTAGCGCGGCGATGGTCCTGCAGCGAGGAGACTCGGTGTATCTTACCATGTCCGGCAGGGCGCAGAGTACTTCGGCATATCACTACACCTCATTCAGTGGCTTCCTCCTTTCTCCGAATAAATAAATAATTAAATAAATAGAATTAAATCACAACGCATAAATATACAGGAGTAGTGCTGCATTTTTTTTGGTTTTGCTTTCCATTTTGCCAAAACAGTAACCAATGAATTAAAAGAAAAATGTTCATTGTCATGATAATAAGAAAGATAATTGATTCTTAATACTAAGCATTTTACATTAAAGTATAAAAACGCTTTACCAGACATCAAAACTGCATAAAAATAGTTAATTAAAAAGAAGTTAAATATATGACCTTTTAAAAAGAAGGTTTTAGCGTGTAGCTGCGATTAAAAAAACCCTCCAAAATCATTATTTTTTGCTCAAATAACGTGGAAGCAACAGCAATGAATTGAATGAAATCGGGTGATTTCATTTATTTATCCTCGGAAAAGAAAAAAAAAACACATGAGTTTCAGTTGCGCCACATCTGACCAAGAACTCTCAATTTCGTTCATACTTTTTTTTTGTATTACATGTTATACATGTGTAATTCAGTTTTAGTTTTATGTTAAAAGTTGAGTTTCTAGAGCTTTCCTGATGACAAATATTAGTTGATAATGTAAATTATACATCTTAGGATATTGCTCTGTTTAACAGCTTAACTAATTTACAACACAAAAATTAGTCATATGACATGTAATCAGTTTCGGATATAAAATACTCAAAAAACTGAATTTAAACACTATATCTTTTAAAAAATCAGGAAAGTAAAATTACAGATACATTTTGACCGTTTACTGAAGACAGTTAGTGAAATCGTTTGTCGTTGAACTAACAAAACCCAATGTGACTCTTGTGAATTTTTTTTTATTAATTACTCTAATCTGATGTGGTTATTGTTAACAATTATAATCGCTCTGATATTAAAATTTATTGCAAACAAAGTTTGTTAATTACTTGTATTTTTGTCTATTTATTTTGGTTTTGACTTCTTAATTTGGGGATCGTGGAAGGCCGGGTTAACAATGGTTGAGGGTGCGTAGGGTGGATGTTTAGTGGGTGTCGAGGGGGTAAAGGGTTGAAGAAGGGGGGGGGGGTGCAAAATATGATGCCAAATGTTACTTATCTTTCAGTAATTAGACAAGAACAGTGAATAGCATCAAGTCGATGGTGTAGTCAACTCATCCCATTCACCCCATGGATTTGCTAAAATCAAAAAAAAATGCTTACACATGTAGACAGAACAAAAATTAAATACCCCCCCTCCCCGCCTTTCGATTTTGTAGCTACCAGCTTGCTGGATGTCAGGTCCATGTTTATTTGCTCCCCCCTCCCCCAACAAAACCAGAAGCCCACCGAGAATGTTGTTCTGCATCCGCCTGTGAAGGGCAGGGTGTTCAGGTTGGCTTGGGTAAGGGTGATAGAGATTAATAGGTGGTTGCGTCCCGCGGGTTGGTGAGATATGGGTGAGAATGAGAGGGGGGCCCTCGGTGAGAGAGGCTGAATAGGGTGAAAGTTGTACGATTCCCTATACCCACATCAGCTTACAGACATCTTGTGTGTGTTAGGGCCAGGGTCGACGACAAGTGCATGGGGGATGTGGGGTGTGACACCTGATTAGTCACAATGGTCGCAACACTGGCTAAAATGTCAGAAGTGAACATGAAACAGACGTCCGGCTCCTCATGCCGAACGGTGTGCTTATTGAACAGCGCCCCCTGTCATCGTGAGTGCCCTGCTGGCTAACTGTCCTCCAAAAGCCTCCCCCGCAATTTTCAAATATCCATTGGCAGATTTATATCAGTAAAAACAACTTGCTGTGGTTAATCTGTGGTTAACCATCGTGGTTAATCATGGCCCAGGATGGTAAAGGGTGCACACCGGTAAATAGGCTTGAACCCAACCACAGAGCTCGTCCATAAAAGTCATACCCTCAAAATATTCTATATTATCAGTGGCGTAGCACGGCCATTTTTACTGAGGGGGCGGGGGAGGGGGGGGGGGGTGGGGGAAATGTCTTCAAAAGGGCACATGCACGTCCGTGTTGAAATGTAGACACGGTTTTTTCCCGGACACTTGGCCTCCGTAAAATCAAATAGTGAGTTTGTCTTACATACGCAGTGTGGACCTCCGAACAAAAGAGGTCCGCATAATGTAGGTAGCAGCGACGAAGTGTGGACTTGCTTACGTCCACACAATGTTTCCCCATTTCTGGAAAACAGGTTTAGAGGCATGTTTTGGGGGTTAGGTTTATCTGTCGCAGAATGAAGCAAAACACTAAAGGGAATCATAGAAAAAAAATGGGTTGAAAGAGTTTTCACAGTTTGAGAAAAACTGAGTTTATTCCACTGGTTCCTCTTAACTACACGCAAACAAAGGAATGTCCACACTACGTATGTAAAACAAACATGGGTGTGTGTCTGTGGGGGGGGGGGGGGGGGGGGGGGGGGGGAGGGGGGCCTGGTACCATCTGTCGACGGGGGCGCTCTTCAAAACCGACGATTGTGCACACTAATAGACACCATATTGATACAGGCGATACAGGCACGCACAAAAGGGGCACTTGTTCAGATAAAAAGGGCACTTGTTAAAAAAGGGCATTCTTTACAAAACATTTTTTTTTGGGGGGGGGGAAGCGCTGGTGAAAAAAAAAGAACATTTGAATAGAAAAGGGCGGTCTTTAGAAAATATTGGGGGTTAAATTTACCCCTTGCCCACCCCCTGCTTGCTACGCCTATGATTATAAAGAGTTCTGAGAGCCATAAAATTGGGAAATTGAATAGATATGGCAAATGAACCTCTGCCCTGGACATGGGGCTTCCAATTCTGAAAATTTGGATGCAACAGGGTTCAAAAGTGTCGCTATTTTGCCATGTTGTAGAGGAATCGTTTTTCAAGATGACAACTTTTCTGCATTGGGGAAAAAAAGGGTCGTCTTCTGCGGGTAAGAATATCTCGAAAATGAGTGGTCAACCCACCCAAAAATGAAAAGAAAAAAGAAGAAGATGATTTGCTGATCATAATTTTTCTGTGCAGATTAATATGTAGTGTGAGAGTTCTGAGAAATTTCGTCCAGTACGTGACTTGTCATGATAACTGTGTAATATTATGAGATTTGATATTACGGGGAAACTGTCAAACAATGAAATCAATTATTGACCGAAATAAATAGTATCTTAAACGCGAAAAATACAAACCAAGTGTAAACAGAAAGTCAACGTCCAAGAAATATGAAAATATGACACCCTTTTTAGCCCGGCAATAACCCGAGCCTACCAGGCTCATATGTTTTAAGTTGTAAGTTCGGCCAGTGATCGGTCTTGAAGTGTTTTTCATAAGGAGATTATATTTCGCGAGAAACCGTCAAACAACAACTGGAAGTTTCTTTCGAGAAAGGGCGCGCTCAATAAAATTAGACGCGTTGTAAGTTTCCATCAATAGAGGGCGCGCCTCTTTAATAGTGGTCTCCACAAATCGTCAACACGGATGCTGCATTGTTGAGCAAAAAGAACAAACTCGTTTTTCGAGAAACAACTCAAGAAATACAGAATGTTCTAAATTGGAATTTCGTGCACTGATTTTCCATGATGTGTCACATGAGGAGTTTCAATTTAATGAGAAATTGTTGAACAATAAGGCTAATTTGATCGCAATAATGTAATGTTTTTAAACGCGAAAAATCCACGATGACTTCCAATCGGATTGTATTTGTCACGCTTAAAACACTGTTTCGTGTTACGGTCATAATGGATTCATTGTTAGACGGTTTCTTATGAAATTAAATCCGGTATTGTTAAACATAATGACAAATTAGTGGACGAAAATTCAATTTCATCCCGAAGGAATTTGGTGGTTGAGATTGAGACCACTATTGATGTGGCGCGTCCTCCATTGAAAGACAATTTAAGTAGCATTGGTGTGAGAGCACTAGTTGTGCATACCGGTATTAATAGGCCTCAACCCACTCCTCTGAGCTCATGAATAAAAGTTATACTATCAAAATATTTTATTTTAGAGACTTCTGAAAGCCATAACATTGGGGAATTGAAGAAATACAGCAATGAACCCGCTGTCCCTGCGTTGGGGCTTCTAATTTTGAGCATTTTGGATGCAATTGAGCTCGAAAGTGGCGCTATTTGTTCATGTTGTGGAGGGATCGTTTTTCAAGAACGCTACTTTTCCACTTTGGGAACAAAATAGGGGTCGTCTACTTCGAGGGGGAATATCTCGAAAAGTCAAAAGTCAACCCAACAACAAATGAAAAGAAAATGAAAGATGACATGTAGATCATAATTTTTCTGTGCATGCTTGTGAGAGTTCTGAATATTTTTCAAAAGTTGCACCCTTGATACCAGACGACACCGCACATTTGGGGGTGTGGGGGGGGGAGTGCCCCTCCACTCAGAGTTCGTTGAGGCGCTAAACTCTTCGAATGCTTCCTCCCACAAAATGAGGAGTAGGAACTAAGACCCCTTTAATAAACCACTCAAATGAATTATAATTCGCGGCGCCGGAGCTCTGGCAAATGGGGTGTGAAAACGACAAGCCACAGAGAAAGGTAAATTTGGTACTGTAATTGTGGGGAGTATTGTTCTGCTGGAATTCATGCACCCTAGCTGGAGAGGGACACATCCCAGTCAACATTACTTAGTAGGCCCTAAATGGGTCCCACTTGGGCTACCTCATGGGCCTATGTTGGCTGCCCAGTTGGGGCCTACATAGATTTGTTTACATATTTACTTTCTTGTTTTTACTAATGTGGCCTTCAATCCTTACTTCGGAAGCATAAGCCACAAGGTGCATTTAGTTAATAAGGGAGACATTTACAATTGAAAAATAAAAGTTTAATTGTGGTTTATCTTCGGAGATTTAAGTGGGATTTGGGAGCGATATATTGCCCATTTGCCAGGGCTTTTTTGTTTAACCATCTGATCTCAACCTGGAACTAATCGCTGATATTAGTATAATATATTTTATGTTACCAGTCCTTGATACAGAGTGTTCTGTCTTTTAACCTCATATGCACATTCGGTCCCTTGAGACAGCAGAACAGGAAGAACCTGGACCGGGTAAGGGAATTTGCTCAGCGTGTCATAGGTTTAGTCTTGCCCTCCTTAGATACACGTTTTGAAACACAAGCAACTTCTAAATTAAGCATAATAATGTAGGACCAGACTCATCCATTTATTTAATTGCTTTGTTTTTAATTGTTCAGGCATCAGACTCCGTCCACCACAGACAAACTCACTCCGTTTTCGACAATCTTTTGTCCTAAATTCCATCCATCTCTTCAATCACTTAACCAAGCGATAAAATGTCCAACATTTTAAACGTTATGAATATGAATATTTTAATCACATGTGCATGTACTGGCTTGTATATAGTACGTGTATAATAAAATACATTTTAAGTATACTGGTAGTAAATTGTAAGTATAAATTGAAAACAATTTCATTTCGTCTTATTTATCCTTTTTTATACTTGGATGTATGTTGTATTTTCATTTATGTAACAAGGTTTTGATGTAATATTAGTGTTTAATGTAATTGTGTTACCAAGGAAATATGATTATCCGTATTTATAAGATGCGGACAATAACAATAATTATCATTATCATCATCATTATTTGACTTTACCCAAAACATAATTGGTATTGAAATGAGCGATACATTGTAAGATCTTGGAAAGTGAGTGTTTTAGTGTGTCTGTAGCTGGCACATACTTTGTAAAATAATTTTTCCAAGAATTCAAGAGATGGAGGCCTACTTCAGACATACAGATATTGTTATCAAAAATTATAGAGTGTGTTGGATATGAGACTAGACTAGTAATGCTTACGTTGCATTTAGTGCCTTACGGATGTATTATATAATGGGTGACGTTAGGCCTGAACCACGTATATCCGTGTAATGTACACTGCGTGTTTTTTAACTGTATGTATGCAAGTTTTTGAATTAAACATAACATTAAACTCGAGCAAGCTTTGAGTTTGAACTTTAATGTTGCAATATAAGTACTTTTTTTGGAGTGGATCATGATTTGATGTTATGTTGTCATAGATATTTGGCTATTGCCGACACAGCTTTTTAGACGTTTGTGCAACCAATTTTGAAATTACAAAGAAATATGCAATTATTAAAAGAAAAATTATGCATTTATTATTGCGTTTTCCCCCCAAATTTTTTCAGTTGTTTGTAAAGTTCAAAAAGAGAACGATATGAAGAAACACGTAATTGTACTTGCTTTTTTATGTATTGCTGGTAATTGTAAAAGCCTCTTTGATATTAAAATTGACCTTATTTTTTTTAAATAACAAAACTGTATCAAATCAACGTGTGCCTTCTGCAGTATAGTATGAATTTGTAGATGAAAGATGATGCACATTTTAAGAAAATTTGCCAACAAGCTTATTGCGATACAAAATCATTTAACTGGTACAACTAAATAGCCAAGAATGTAGACTATGCGTCTTCGAATGCTTCAATTGTGTTCCTCACTGAATTAAGCATGGTAACAGAAACAGTTATCGTGATGATGATTTTTCAACATGTTAGCTCCTCCAATCATCAATATAAAGATTGATATTGCGAGTTGTTATACTGTTGTCCTATACTGTTATCTTCCAAATCTTCGATTTAAAGAAGTGTAATAGACCATTTCTTTTCCCGTTTTTGTTTTTATTGATAATTAATAAAAAGCCACAACATTTGAATTGATAATCACGTTATTCCGTTGAAACGTGTCCTGTCATCAAATAAAAAAAGGTCATTACAACGACTAGAAAAGAGAAAACTAGGCAGGATTTTGTTGTTACGATTTAAGCGGCCCCTTCAATTTCAATTGTAACTGGTTTATTTGTAGTTCTGTAATGAAGCGCCTTGAGCGTTATTATTTTTTTTTTGGTACGTTATGGCTGTCGTGCTGTTAATTCTGGCATTTTCAAGAAAAACTGTATTTTTCCAAAGCTGGTCGGCCGACCAGCGTTGGAGAAAACTGGCTTTTTTTAAAAACTGTTCTTAATTTTTCATGTTTAGTTATTCTGTCTTTTCTTTGCAATTGATCACACACCTTTGAAGGGGTACAAGCCTGCTAGACTGATTCTCTGACCTTACAATTACCCAAAGTGTATTAAATGCTTCGTTTCATCTTAAGTGGGGTCAGGGAACCAGACTACAAGAACATGATACGTTTTTTTGTTTTTTTCCAGTATCTACAAGCTCAAAACATGAACCAAGTCAGTTTTACAATATTGTATATAACATACTTATCCTCCAATCCATTTATTTCTGAAAATTGCAGCAAAAGCCAATGTTGTACATTCCATATCATGTGATAAGATATAGAATAGAAATTAAAAAAACAAGGTTTTAAAAACACTACTTTTTGATAATGTGGGACATACATGCCTCTTGCAATACACTCTGGAAGAATGAAATCGAATTCTCCGGAAAGTAGAATTGCAAAGACATTTTGAATATTTACTAAAACAAAAATAAAAAATTATACCAATCTGGCTCTTGTGAACAAATGTCTTATTAAGTTCTTAAATCAGTGTTTATTATTAACAATTCTAGTCAATTTGATATCAAAAATATTTGCACTAATTCAGTGAATTACTTTGTATTTCTGTATAGTTATTTTGCTGTTTTGTCGTCTTGAATTTGGGGTTCGTGTTCAAGGCCCGGTACAGATGTGTGTCGAGGGGGTTAGGGGTTGAAAATGGGAGGGGCAACAAAACTGATATCAATAGTTATTTATCTTTCAATAATTGAAAGAGCAGTAAATATTACTAAGAAGATGGCGTAGTCCACTCGTTCATTTCCCCCACGGATTCTTGAAATATAATAATTAATAATTTTAGAGGCTCATCATCCTTACGCGCAGCTGGGATGCTGAATTGCAAAGGACGCGGCTGCAACGTGGTCGGGCCGCTGGCACGTAAAGGCGCTAATGGCTGCGGCCACATCGACCCATATAACATTATGACCACGGAGCACAGCTTGAGATCGAAAGTGTTTGATTTTTTTCCGGAGGGAGGAAACCCGGAGGCCACGGAGAAAAAAAACCCTCTAGGCACTGGAGAGAACCAACGCACAACTCAACTCACACGTGATCCGCGGCCAGGATTCGAACCGTGGTCACCTTGGTGAGAGGCGAGTATTTTACGCAAAAGCCACCCAGGCCACCCAAAATAATGAAGGAAAAAAATGAAAGGCATCCCCCACGCCTTTCGATTCTGTAACGGCCAGCTTGCCGGGTATCAGGCCCTTTTACCTGCCCCATTCCCTCCACTCAACGCCTAACATAACTGGAAGCACATGGACAATTTGGTTCTGTATCCGCCGTAAAGGGGCAGGGTGTTCAGGCCGTTTTGGTCCGAAGGTTGTAAGACATTAATTAGGTGGTTGCGTCCCACAGATTGATGGGAGATGGGTGAGATGGGGGGGGGGGTGGCAAAGCCTTGGTGAGAGAGTCTGGATAGGGAGAAAGTTGAACCCACGTCAGCTTACGGGCAGGTATGTTAGGGGCAGGGTCGTTGCCAAGTGCAGCGGTGAGGTCTGAGTACCCGATTTAGTACAAATGGTCTGCGCATTAAACAGGCGGTCAGCTCCTGATGCCAGACGGCGTAGTACGGACGTCCTGTCCTCTTTGCCACTGGTCTTAGCTGTCCCACCACCCTCCCCCCCCCCCCCCCCGTGATTTTTAAATATCCGATGGCAGATTTATTTCAGTAAAATATTATTGCTGTACGTTCCAATCGTGGTCAAAATCATGGTCCCGGCCTGATGATGAGCAACGATACGTCACTTCAAACTCAGTGGCGTAACCCGGAAAGCTAGGGAGGGCGTGCCTCACCACTCAGCCTGCCTTGGATTCGGGTGAGGCGCTTAACTCTTTGAATGCTTCCTCCAGAAAATGAGGAGTCTTAATTAATTCCCTTTAACCCTAAAGGGGCCGGGGGCGGAATCCGCCCCCCCCCTCAACATTTTCCGTGATAGCCTCTAAAAAAAATTTTTCGTGACCCGAGCTGTTATGACTTTTTAGCTTCGAGCTTTACGCATCTTATGATACCAAAAACATAAAAATCGGACCACGGGTTGCCGCGTAGCGAAAAATTTTCCGGCGCTACGCGCCGTGAAAACTGAATTTTCGCATATACGTCGTGTACACAGAGCAGAATTGCCATTCGTACATATGAATAATTAATTAGCCATAATTCCAAAACCCTTTGACCTATAGTCATGAAATTTCTTGGGTATGTTTAGGAAGAGTTGCTCTATGCATGTGTCGAGTTTCAAAATTTTTCGTAACTCGATGGCTGAGATCTTAGGGGGGGGGGGGGGGGGGGGGGGGGAGGGGGGGGGGCGGAATCCGCCCACCCCCCACCCCGGCTGAGAGATGGTCAAAATAAACCGCCCCGTTAGGGTTAAAAAAACACGCCAATGTGCAATACTTCGCGGCGTATCTCAAGAAAATACTAGGTTTAAAAACAACACACCATAGAAAGGTATTAGAATAGGTACTGTCTGGAATTGTGGACAGTATTGTTCCGCTAGAAATCAGGCACACTCAGGGGCACACTAAGTGATTATTTTGGACTTTCGGTAGATTATGGGCCACTGTCTTTTCAAATTTTCTCAGTAGGTATTCTTAAAGGCCGGCCTATTTGAGCGTGGAAAACTGTTAGTTGTCATCAGCAGAAAATTGATGAATGAATTACTAGAAAACAGTGGCACTCGATAGGTTTTCCAACGCAAAACAAATGTCACGACACGACTGTTAATGTTGTAAAAAATAGATTTACTCTTCCCCTTCCTGTCGACGAAACTATTAATAGAAAGGGGAACAACATCACACCAGCATTTAATAACCACCCCCCCCTTCTCCGCCTCAGCATATAGGAGCGGGATCCGTCTTTGGCTGCCCAGGGTGGTAAGGAGGGGAAGGGATTGGTGGGGCAGGGGTTCAATATGGGGATTCGTGCTTGGCTTGGAGATCAGGCTATTAAATACTAGCGTTTCTTAAGGAAAGAAGCTTGTTGCACATGGTAGGATCCAAACAGTTGGGGTAAGCTTGGGATTAGGTTAGATCAGGCGAGGGTCAAGATCGGGGCTGGTATAATTATGCGTTTGGTTTTAGGTATAGGTTGGGCTCAATAAGCGGAGGTGGGAGGGCCTCAATTAGCGAGGAGGGTGTTCTGCAGGTGCACGGTCGATTGCATGCAGAGAAATTGGCCGGGCCGAGCGCACGTTTGACTAGTCGATGGGGATAGATGAATGGTTATAATTAAGTAGCCTTTGGGAACGGCTGGGTTCTGCAAAATCAGTATACTTCACTGTAAGAAAGCGGCAACTGTACAGGGACCGGATATTATGAACACCATATATTGAAGTTCTTGTTTCTTTTTCTTTTCAAGCTAAATTATTACGCCTTCGTTTTTCTATCAAAAATGTAGACTGCATAACCTGACTACAAAATACTAGCCACCAAATGCGTGGCTCCATTAAATAACACGAAGCGCACAACAAACACTGATTGAATCACGTTTGGCTGGTGTACGTCATTGTTCTATCCACCAATCACAGTTAGTCATCCAATAAGTCGGTAACCACAAGTGAGTGGTCTGTGATTGACAGGTGCCAATCACAATCCACGTGTATGATCGTGTCACCGACATCCATACAATCATTCCACCAATTAGATGCGTCCATTTGAGTGTCGGTGATACAAGCTTCGGGTTTAACGTGTGGCAGTGTAACAGTAACATCATTTCCCTCTCATCAATATGAAGCGAGTCAGTGATGTGTGATTGACAGCGCGCAGGGGCCAATCACAAACCGCGCTTGTAAGTTCCTCAGTCACTGCTCGGGAAATCGACGTCAATATTTAAGTCACAAGCTGCCGGCTCACTCCTCACAACGACCGCAGCTCATGTCCACGTCCAGACGACAACCCGAGAGAACTGTTGGCAAGATCGAACAAGAGTTGCACGGTGAGTGTCGAAACAATCTTTTACGATAATTCTGCTTACTTTGGGATTGATCTTTTTGATATATGATATTAGCACAAATGTACTTATAGCCATTAGCTCTTAGTCTGAACAGTTGATGCGGATTCAGACCACCATTTTCTGAGGCCAAAATCAGGCAATTATAGCTCAGAGCAAATAATCTCGGTTTCATATTTGTTGGGAATAAGGAATTCCTGTCTGACAATATTTCCGCTATTGCAATCATAGTGCACTCTCGACGCACAGCAATTGCCCAAATACTGACTGGTTCATTTAGTTCTTGAAAAAAAACCTAAAAATTCATGGAAGTTTTATAGTTTTTATTGTCATTCAGATTCGCCAGTTTTCCAGTCAAACCTGGCTGTGGATTTTTCAAGAGTGTATTACATCAAGTTCCTTATTCTGATTGAAGTTCACGCACTTACACATTTTTTTCAGATGATAAATTTAAACCTTTTTGTGTTCAAAGAAAGAAATCTTGCGGAAGCTCGACACTTAACCCATAATCAGTATGATCAATCACCCGCGTTGTTTTCTTGCTAGTTTTCCCTGTATATTATATCAGACATAAAATCCGATGCGATGCGATCACAATTTCCGGCAATCACTGTAACTAATTCAGGATAAAAGGTTATGCGGAAGTTGACCAAGGAAGAACGTGTAAACGAAATCGGGACATCTCAAACATCCTGTCTTTAAGCTGTGTTATTGAAAATTGGGATAATCTCAATACCTTTTGCACTTTGTTTTTAAACTGTGTCATTTCACTAGATCACAGTGCGTCATTCCGGTTTGATCACTATATAGGCCTGAACGTTCATATTTTCAAGCATTGCACGATAAATTGCTTTCAAGCATTGCACGATAAAAGTGTCACTGGTTAGAATAGACTATTGGGCGCGAATACAAACGGACCGGATCATTATTACGCACACAGTTTTATTCAAGTTCAAATTGCTTTATCTGGCTGGATTCATTTTGCATCAAGTAGGCCTATAGGCGAATTTGATTTCATTTTTAACGAAAGTACAATAAACTCAATTTGTTCACAATATTGAATAGGTGAGTGTTCCAAATTTATTATCAGTTTGAAACTTTGCAAGTTTTCATATGCATATTTCCTTCCCTGGCATTATAAATGGCTGTAAATTCCTTGATACGGCTTTCTCAAAAGTCCTGCCATTTTCACCTGTTTTAACACTATAAAACAACATCTTGTTAATGCAACTACCCAATTTAAACTGCTCAATTTAAAGTTTGACCAGTACCCCCAAAATAGATCTACCGGTACCCCTTGTTCTTGAAAGATGAATTTCAATAAAAGTTTTAATGAAAACCTTTTACTTTGATTACATTGAATGCTGATTTCACTGAGGCAGAGAATAAACGAGAATTTGAACAATGCGATATTAACACAGGTTGCTTTCTCTGGACGTCTTTGGCCAGGAAAGCCTCCATTATAATTTTAATCATGATAGCATTATTTATTAACGAGTAAATGTTCGTGATTTCATAAATAAACATTACCGGTTTCTTTTTCAGCTTACACTGAACTCCTTGTGATCTCTTCTTGGACCTGATCTTCAACTGCAGAACAAACCATCGAGGTGGGTGTTTTGATATTTAATTGATGACTCTATCGAGATGTATAGCCCCCCCCCCCCCGCACCAACCCATCCACCCCACAGCACCCCCGAAATAAAACTCTCCCCTCCCCCCCCAACCGCTCCCACCACCACCGACCGCCTCACCCCCACTTAAAAAAACCTCACATTTGGTCCCCTCCCGAACTTGTATCGGCGGGCAAAATAATAACAAATTAATCAAGAAAGGTGCACACCGGTAAATATGCCTCAATCCATCCGCCGAGCTCATGAATAAAAGTTATACCCGAAAAATATTCTATATTAGAGAGTTTTGAGAGCCATACATTGGGGAATTGAAAAGATATGGCAATGAATCTCTGGCCCGGACCTGGGGCTTCCAATTCTGAGCATTTTGGATGCAATTGGACTCGAAAGTGGCGCTATTTTGCTATGTTGTGCGGGATCGTTTTTACAAGATGGCTACCTTTCCGCTTTGAGAAAATGGTAGTCTTCTTTGGGTGAGAATTTCTCGAAAAGTCAAAGGTCATCCCATCAAAAAATGAAAATAAAATGAAAGATGACATGTTGATCATCATTTTCTGTGCAGCTAAAATACCTGGAAGGTTTTAGTATTTTTAAAAGAATGTTGAAGTATGGGCATTTAGCACTAGTGTCTATGGGACGTTTAATGCAGGGTTGCACCAATAAGGTTTTGGGCTCTTTGGCAAATCGCAATTTGCCATCAGCATTTTCTTCCAAAATAGGGTGCGCTACTCAAATAGCGGTCACATTGAACGCGGCGATCTGTCCAACCGAAGTCGGCCTTAATTTAACAAAAATAAAACACTCTTTGTGGAGAAGATAACTTCAGAAAAACACATTGTGTTGAATTGAAATTTCGTCTGCAAATTGGTCGTAATATTTGAAACAAACCCTTTGAACATTGGCGAGAACCGTTGAAGAACTATGAAGAATGATTATAGAAAATAAAGTGTACTATTCGCGAAAAATTCAGTCCAAACACAAATCAACTTTAATTGCACAAAAATCTATACGCTCTTTATGGAGACGATAACTCAAGAAAAACACATTGCATTAAATTGAAATTTCGTCCAAGGATTGGTCGTAATATATGAAACAGACCCTTTGAAAATTAACGGGAACCGTTGAAGAACGATGAAGTATGATTATTGAAAATACAGTGTATTATTTGCGAAATATTTGGTCCAAACACAAGTCAATTTTAATTGCACAAAAATAAAAACACTCGTTATTGTGGAGAAGATAACTCAAGAAAAACACATTGCATCGAATTGAAATTCCGTCCAATAATTGGTCGTGATATATAACACTCATGAATCTAAATCGACGGGAACCGATGACGAAAACGATGCATGCAACGAAAACAAATGCTGCAGTGTGTATAAGGCCTTGGGCACACACGTACATGTTGCCATCAACAATTTCTTCCAAAAGAGGGCGCGTTACACAAATAGCGGTCCCTGTGAACTGTCCAACCGAAGTCGGCTATAATTGAACAAAAATAAACACTCTTTGTGGAGAAGATATCTCCAGAAAAAAAAAACACTTTGCATTAAGTTGGAATTTCGTCTGAATATTGGTTGTGATATGTGAAACAAGACGAGTGAATATGGACGGGAACCGTTAAAGAAAAATGAAGTATGATTACAACAAAAATAAAGTGTGTTTTTTTTTCTCAAACAAATAATTGGTAGTGATATTAAAACACTCACAAAATTGAAAGTGACGGGAACCAATGACGAAAACAATGATTACAACGAAAACAGTTGCAGTGTTTAAGGGTGCATGCACACCGGTAAATAGGCCTCAATCCATCCGCCGAGCTCATGAATAAAAGTTATACCCTCAAAATATTCTATATTAGAGAGTTTTGAGAACCATACAATGGGGAATGGAAGAGATATGGCATTGAACCTCTGGCCCGGACTTGGTGCTTCAATTCTGAGCATTTTGGTTGCAATTGAACTCGAAAGTGGCTATTTTGCCCTGATGTGGAGGGATCGATTTTCAAGATAGCTACCTTTCCGCTTTGGGGAAAATAGGGGTCGTCTTCTTTGGGTGAGAATTTCTCGAAAATTTAATGGTCAGCACACCAAAAAATGAAAATAAAATGAAAGATGACATGATGATGATCATTATTTTTTTGTGCAGCTAAAATACCTGTGAGAGTTCCGTGTATTTTAAAAATAATTTTGAAGTATGGGCATTTAGCACTAGGGTCTATAGAAATTTTAATGCAGGATTGCACCAAATTGATAGAGCCTGAAAGTACGCCATTTTTTTGAGCATCTGGACCCCTCCCCCACCCCCACCCCCACGGCCTTTCTATGGGCATTTTACATTTGGTGGCCCTTTTTCTTTTCGGAAGTTAGAGGTCATTTTTGGCACCTTTTCGGAGGGTGATTATCTTGTGAATCAAAGTCCCAATTATCAACATTTAAAAACTTTCTTATTTTCTCCTGAAGCGCGCCACTAGGGTCAACTGTCAGGTTCTATTCTATGGGTTGAACCCATTGTCAATGATAACCGATTTAAAAACAGCGTTTATCATACAATTTGAGCCCCTATGCCCCAGAAAATCCTCCGTCATGTCAAGCAAAACACATTCTTTTAATTATTGTTTCTCAAAATTAATCTCCAGTCAGAAATGTCTCTCAGACAAATTCTTCAGTTAATCAACCTCAAAATTGTTGTCTACTCTTTCCTATTTTTTGGGCCATCTCCGTTGATTTGTTTTTAGTTTGATGTATTGGTTTCTTTACAGATGAATATCTGCGTGACCACCATTCTGTCAATCGCCCTCCTTCTGGGTAACTCTGTCAAGCTCCGAGCTTCCGTTACTGGGCCGGTTCCCTCGGGCGGTGATGGTCCTGCGTCTCAGGAGTGTCAGCAGTGCTGCCAGGGGCCTGCTGCAATACCCGGCATACCGGGTTTGCCTGGACCGATGGGACAAATGGGGCCGTACGGTCAGCCGGGGTCAAAGGGCGATGCAGGTCAGCAAGGTCTCAAAGGAGAGATTGGCCCTTTTGGACCTATGGGTGAGCGAGGAGCACCTGGGAACAATGGGTCTAAAGGTAATGATGGGCTTGGTCTGCCCGGAAAGATAGGTCAGAGAGGGCTACCTGGTTTTGTTGGAGGAACTGGGGAAACTGGTGTCAAAGGTCAAAAGGGTGAGCCAGGGGAGACACCAGACGACTCCAACCAGCTTGTGGCATTCACCGTGGTGAGGACGAGCGGCTCGGATACCTCCACGAGTCACGACACCCGTTTGCCCTTCCAGCAGACCGAGACGCTTCTGCCAGGTACCATCTTCGATCTCGAGACCGGTACGTTCACCTGTAATGTGCCGGGCACCTACGTATTTACGTTTTCTGTTCTTAAGTATAGCAACAGCGGTAGCCTTGACATCAATCTTGTTAAAAACAACCTCAAGGTGATTACCACCTATTGTGCAGCAAATCAACGAGTTCAGTTGTCTGGAAGCGCGGTGCTGGTTCTGCAGCGTGGAGACACGGTGTATCTTACCATGTACGGTAGGGCGTATAGTCACCACATCTATCACTACACCTCATTCAGTGGCTTCCTCCTTTACCTTTACAATTAATTAATTAACTAATCATCCCCTCGCATAAATATACAAGAGCAGTGCATCCGCCCCCCCCCAAAAAAAAAAACATTTTCGCTTTTCATTTTGCCGAAACAATAACCAATATAATAAATATGAATTTAATACGCATGATAAAAATGATTAATTTTTAATACAATGTATAGCATTAAAATATCGAAACGGTTTGCACGACATGAAAATACTTTAAAAAAAAAAAAAAAAAGGATACAAATAAAATATTTTTAGAAGGAAATATTTTTAGCTGAGATTGAAAATTTCCAAATTCATAAATCTGTCTCATTTCGGCTGAACGTCTGCTCCACATGGTAATAGCACGATTCCGTGTGCTTTTTTAGGCTTTGGACACACTTTAGGATTGTTGAACTTAACCCCATCACAGCTTTTAGTGCGAATTTTAAACTCTTGAACTGAACTAAACTCGACGGATAAGTCTGAAAACTAACAAAGAATCTATTCGTATAACCGAGAGCCAATGTAGTTCCTGAAGTATGGATGCATGTCTGCTTTGCGATCTATACTTCTCGAGATAATCAGTCGGGCAGCTGCATGGTGTATTTGTTTTAAGCTGGTGATCGTATGAACCAAAATATAAGAAATATACTGTTCAAATAATCTAATCGGGAGTTATCAGATGCATCTATTAAACAATAATGTATGTGTTTACATTGCACTGCACTGTTCCGTATAGGCAATATATTTACAATTCCGAGTGCTTGTAATTAAGCTTTTCGAGTATTGAGAGATATATTACCAAAGTTTGCTTTAAAATATTTGACAATAATTATGTTTGTTTCTACTGTGGAATGAAATATTGTTAGTAGAATTTTAATAACAATGTGAACAAATAAAATATTTCAGAAAATATGTTATTTAATCACTTTGTTATGTGAACATGTATAATAAGTAATGACGATTGTGAAACGTACGTAGTTTCTGCACCGGTTGGGTTATTTTTAGGTGGATGGAGACTCGCCCCGATATCATTAACCCTAAGAAAGATTGTGTTTCTTGCTGGAAAAAATCTATGCATTTGAATTGCAGCATAGAGTCGAATGTATTATATAAAACATGGGTGACGTTTCGTACCTTTTTCATATAATGAACCACGGCCTGTGTCGAAGTGTATCCCTATGTGTTATAAATGCGTTGTTTCTGAAAAAAAAAATTATGCGTAATTTCATTTTAATTAGAGAATAGTTCAAACTCAACAAGTTTTGAGTTTGAACTGTTTATTGTTGTTGCATTGATAGTTTTTTTGGAGTGGATCATGATTTGATGTTACCTTGCAGAGATTTTTGGCTATTTCCGACTATGCTTTTTAAATGTTTGTGCATTTTCAATTATTGAAGACTAGTTATGAATGTATTGTATTTTTATAAAATTATGTTTGGAAAGTAAAAAAAAGTACGATGCGAAGAAGTATGAGAAGCAAAAATTCCTTTATTGTTTTCAATTTTTGCAATGACCACAAAATAACAGCTTTATTAATAGCTCAAATTTGTACTGCATTTTAAGCAATTATTGCGGTAAGTTTTATAAAGACCTCTTTGATAATTTTACCTTATCAGTATTACAAAAACAATGATAAAAAGAAATCAACGTGCCTGCTGAAAGTAGTAAAAATATTGAGATAAACAATGCTGAACCTAAAAAAGCCAAGATTATAGAATTGTGTGTCTTGATATGGTTTGTTTTAATACAGGGTGAGTCCAAAAAAAAGAAAAAAAAAAGAAGCGGAACCCAAACCCCCAAAAATATATTTCACATTTAAATAAATGTGTAGCATCAAAAGTATTAATGACTGGAAAGACAATTGCACAACCTACTTTTGGAGAAAAAAATACTAATGAAATTGCTCAATCCATTCAAAGAATATCACCACTTAAACGCAATGACCCTAAAACCTTTTCGTCAAAACACAGTTTATTGTGTATTCTTAAAGTTTGGAACAACAACAAAAATGACACAGAATGCTTGTTTCAAAACTGTCAACAACTGTATAGTACACAATATTTTTATTAACAACCCTGGTTAGGCAAACAATATGATTTATAAATTCCACTTTGTTCGAAAAACGGGCCTTCAAAAGGACCTTGTTGAATATTTTCAACTTTTAAACTGAGGTTTTATCGCTGGTGCATGTTTGAAGACAATTTTGACGACGATTCTTGTAATCGCATTTTTGGACGAAGAGGTTTTAGGATCATTTCCATTGTGTTTAAATGGTGATATTGTTTGAACAGATTGAGCAATTTTAGTATGTTCTTCATCAAAAAGTAGCTTATGAAATTGGCTTTCCGGTCATTATTATGTTTTGTGCCACATATTTTTTTTAAAATATGAATTACAATTTTTTGGGTTTGGGTACCGCTTTTTTTTCTTTGACACACCCCGTACAACCGTAGCTTTGGTATATTGATCGATAGAGCTACATCGTTTTCGAATATATTAGGCCGAATAAAAAAAAAACAAGTTTGTCTTCCGGGTTTTTGAGAAAAAAAAGAGGAAATGGGGCTTTTTATTATTTTTTGTTTTTCAAGATGGCCGCCATTTTGAAATTTCCTGCAACCGTTGGTGTTTCAACTGTTAAAAGACACTTTTAAAATGAAAGACAAGTTGGACAAGAGAACTGAACACATTTACAGTGTCATTTAGAGTTGCATTGTCTACAATGAACAGTTTTAGACACATTTGCTTTAACCGTGGACTTTTTCGGTGTTGTTTATATATATATATATATATATATATATATATATATATATATATATATATATATATATATATATATATATATATATATATATATATATATATATATATATAAACAACACCGAAAAAGTCCACGGTTAAAGCAAATGTGTCTAAAACTGTATATATATATATATATATATATATATATATATATATATATATATATATATATATATATATATATATATATATATATATATATATATATATATATATATATATATATATATATATATAAAAACAACCCAGGCGGCATTCAAAAGGAAGCGGGCGGGACAAGAAGCATGTTCCTTTTTTTTTTACTTCGCCTTAGCAATTTTTGCCTTAGCGTGATGGATTGTCCAACATTTAGGCCATCCCTTCATTTTTTAAAGCTTGAAATTGCGAGTTGTTGTACAGCTAATTATTTTTTTTTTTCCCCATTTTTTTTTTGCTTTATTGGTAACGAATAAAAAGCTCAATATTTATATTGATAATCAGGATATTTTGTTGAAACGTGCCCTGTCATCAAAATAATAAAAGCCCATTGCAACGACTACAAAGGAGAACAATAGGCGTGTTGTCATGATTTTAGACAACAAAACGGCCCTTCTCACTTAAGCAAAAAAAGAGGTAAAAAACTTCGACCTAGGGAATCAACCCAAAACACGTTTAAACCTAGTTTGTATATTAGTTTATTACAGCCCCATCTTTTTTCTCAAGTTTTCTAGAGCTACAAAGGTTATTCACTTTTGAATGAGACGCCGACCAAAGCAATCGGCCCACGTTTAGTCTTTTGTTTGAAAAATACGCTTCATAACCCCGGTATTTTAGACATTTCTAGTTTTTATTTATTTAATCTGTTGCTTGACATTTTTTTCGTTTCTTTGCGGTGAACACAGCATGGTTCCCTACCTCAGTATTTAGACTTGATAATATAATATGAAACTGAAACCGGTCTACCAGCAGCAGTGAAGCCAGACTTCCCACCATGGGGGATTGGTGGTGTTACAAGATGTTATTCCAGTGGGAGGCAAGGGGGAGGGCAATTTCTTTTATACCTTATACCCGCATGGTCATTTATGGGAATTAAATATTTCCGAGGGGGGGGGGGGGGCGACTGCGGGACATTATTTTCTTTAAGTGCGTGTAAGCCCAAGCCTCCTACACCCCATCCCTCCTCCACTCCACCCCAGTGGCTACGCCGCTGTCTACCAGCAGGGCGGATTTGATACATCGTTTAAGCAAATTAAAGCGGCCACCTCAATCAGAAAAATATCGATTATTTTACAAGAGCTACAATAGACGACACAACTGTTGTAAAATCGACTCACTCATCCTCTTCCTCTTGATGGAAATATTAAGGAAAAGGAGAACAACAGCACTCTGGCATTAAATAAACGCCCCCCCCCGATCTCGAAGCTGCCTTACCGTCAATTTGGGGGTATAGGGGATCCACCGTAGGCTGCCCAGGGTGGTCAGGAGGTAAAGGGATGCATAGGCGTAGGCAGCGGTGGGGGGGGGGGGTGATTTACTCCCGCCACCAATATTTTGTAAAGAGTGCCCTTTTCCATTCAAATGCCCGTATTTCACCACCGCTTACCACCCAATAGTTTGTATAAAGACCACCCAATAGTTTGTAAACAGTGTCCTTTTTGTTAAGTGCCCTTTTTAAAAAAATCAGCGTGATATAACGTTTCGGATGCCTCTTTTTTTCAATAGCCCGCCTGTATCGCCCTGAAAAGCACCATTTAATTGTCAGGCGCGGATCCGGGTGGGGGGGGGGGGGTGCCCCCCCCAGCTCTGTCCCCCCAAAAATTCCCACACAAATTTCTAAAAAAAAAGTCGAACCCCCTCCCCCCCACCCGCTGTGACACCCAAAAAAGTTAAACTGGTATAATGTTTGCCTGTTCAAAATACGGTTTACAATTCCGTAATCTTGTGTTAATAATCATCGAAATTGAACAGCGCCCCCTATTGGAATGTGGTAACCCCCCCCCCCCAGTTTTTGTTTTTACCGAGGCCAAGTGTCCAGAGAAAAAAAACCTGTGTACATTTTCAGAATGTTTTGCTGAAGAAACCCCCCCCCCCTTGCAAACATTCCTGGATCCGCCCCTGATTGTCGGTTATAGTGTTCATAATTGTCGGTTGTAAAAAACACCCCCATCGACAGATGGTACCAGCCTAACCACCTAACACCCCCCCCCCCCCACACACACACACACACCCACACACCCACACCCACACCCACACACACACATACTTGTTTCACATGACTAGTGTGGACTTTCCATTGCTTTCGTGTAGTTAAGAAAAACCAGTGAAAAAACTCATTTTTCTCAAACTGTGAAAACTCTTTCAACCCATTTTTTTTCCTATGATTCCCTTTAGTGTTTCTCTTCATTCTGCTACAGATAAACCTAACCCAAAAATGCCTCTAAACCTGTTTTCCAGAAATGGGGAAACACTGTGTGGACGTGGGGTAAGTCCACACAACGTCGGTGCTACCTACATTATGTGGACGTCTTTTGTTCGGAAGTCCACACTGCGTATGTAAGACAAACTCACACACACACATAAGCATAGAAGTGGGGTACTTCCTTTGTTCTCGTGTACTAACATTTTGCAATGTCGCACACTAATTTCAAAATGATCTCATTTTAACCTGAATTAATTTCCTGGGCTGAAATTCGGACTTAATATCCCTTTTCTAAAACTCCTCCATTTGAGACGGATCAACCCACCGTGGAAATTCCTAGTTTTTGAGTAAAATCCATATATCTATTTCGTGAAAAAACTTGTGGGGTACCAAAACGGTACCCCGCAAGTCGGTGGGCATTCCTTGTGGGGTACCTCCCATTGTTCCCGTACTCCATAAGGCAGTGTTTATACGTTCACACACACCCACACACACCCGACCTTAACTGCTATGGGCATTTTAAATTGGGTTGCCCTTTCTCTTTTCGGAAGCTAGATGTCATCTTTTTGGCACAATTTTTCTCTTCCACGTCAAGCGAAATTTCAGTTTCTATTTCAGATGAGAGTAACAATTTTACAAAGGCCTCTTGAAGGATGATTATCTTAAAGATCAATGTAACAGTTTGTTATTTTAAAAACTCCGACTTTTACACGCTAATTTTCTGATTCAGGGGGTCCGGAAGCGCGTAACCAGGGGTCAACTTTCAGGTTCTATTCTATGGGTTGACCTCATTTGCAATGACAAACGATTTAAAACAACGCTGTGCATACAATTTGAGCCTTTTTGCCCCAGATAGGCCACTGTCATTTAAAGCCGAACCGTTCTCTAAATTATTGTTTCTATTCAAAATGTCTTTTAGACCACTTCTTCAATTTATCTGACCTCAATATGTTTTTTTTCTTCAAATCTTTCCTATTTTTTTGGCCACTCTCCCTTGATTTGTTTTTAGTTTGAGATATTGGTTTCTTTACAGATGGAGATCTGCGTGGCCACCATTCTGTCAATCGCCCTCCTTCTGGGACACTCCGTGAAGCTCCGAGCTTCCGTTACTGGGCCGGTTCCCTCGGACGGTGATGGTCCTGCGTCTCAGGTGTGTCAGCAGTGCTGCCAGGGACCTGCCGCAGTACCCGGCATACCAGGTCTGCCTGGGCCAGTAGGACCGATGGGGCCGTACGGTCAGCCGGGGTCAAAGGGCGATGCAGGTCAGCAAGGTGAGATTGGCCCTATTGGACCTATGGGTGAGCGGGGAGCACCTGGGAACACTGGGTCTAAAGGTGATGACGGGATTGGTCTGCCTAGCAAGATAGGTCCGGTCCTTATTCACAAAGCACCCGTAAATGCTTGCGGGCGCGCAACTTCCCCGCAACCCTCACTTAAGCACTTGTGGGTTATTCAAAAAGCCCCCTTAAATCTGCGTGTGCCCGTAAACCACCCGTAAATTTGCGGGACCTCCAGACGTCCCGCAAGCACACCACAATTTGCGTGGATCATCTCGATTGTCACAATGGCGGATCTATGAACTGAATCGACGTGCCGGTTAATCTTCCGTGACCGGTTGAACCAACTATAGGATGAGTTTAAAAAAAAGGGACCGAGTTTGAAAAATGTGTTCAAAATATTTGGCACGTTCTATTTTCATGGGCGTCAATCGATGGGGGACAAGTCCTCCCCCCCTTTTTTTTTTTATAAGTGGCGGATATCATATCGTTGCCCCCCCCCCACTTTTTCTATCCCCGAATAAACATTGTAGCCTACATAATGATTCTAAAGTAGCTGATTCAATGACTCCAAACTCAAAAAATGATGTTTAAAAGATTATCTTTTGCTTACAAAAGTGGTTTGAGTGCTCAGAAATTGCCTCAGATCGCACCACAGAGCAAGCATCTAGAATCCAAAAAAATTCGGGGCCCGCAGTATGCCGTAATAGGTATGTCCTCCACTTTTGGGAAGCGACTGCCGCCCTTTGTTTTTTTTTATGGGACGAAGTACATCTTATGGGACTTAAGTGTGAACATTTCACTTAAATTGCACAGTCTAATCCTAAGTTATGTCTATTTCAATAAAACGATCACAAACTTGTTTACCGCTCATCACGTGATGCGAACTGAACACCCATTGAGTACAATGAAACGTGGACTTTCCCACCTCCACTGAATGAGGAGGATGGGAAAGGATACAAAAATCCCATCAATATTAAAAAAAAATAATAGAGCTAACTTGTTTCTTATATATTGAAAGCACACATTCTGACAGTGGTTTCCGTCTTGAGTTCAATTATTAAAGGGAACCTGCAAAAGGATTTGTATAACTTAAATAGATTTAAAACAGCTTTCTTGCTACGTTACTATGACTTTCAACCTTCTTTTGTAGTAGTAAAAGGGAGAAATTTCAACATTTCAATTTTTATGCTATTGAAAATTTCCACATTCATGAGCCAAAGCGTGATGTCATTCAAAGCAGAACAAAAGTGTCTCTACAGCTTTGCTTATACAGCTTTTACATGTTTATCATGTTAAACAGCTTGTTTGGACACTAGCAGTCGCCACTAGTTTTTTTCGAAGCTTTTTTGTGGGTAATTATGTTTGTACTGTTCATATGCACTTTTGACAAGGAGTTCCTTGTGCGACAAAAGCAAAATAGCGCGCAATACATGCGATTGTATTGATGAAAGAATTTGCTAACAATTGAAAAACTACCACTTTCTTGTCACTTCCAACGTAAACAAGTATTACGATCTTATATGTATTGTTGCGACACATAATAATGTGCAAGAGAACAAGATGAGCTGAATTTCCACTGCATGTTTCCTTTAAAGTCTTGTTGGCATTTTAAAGTTTGTCTGTAATATGATTCTCATTAAACTCAATAGCTTCCAATGACATTCAAGGATAGCTATAAAAATGGGCTACGTTTGTAACACATGCATAACTTCTGAAAGCATTGGTAAATTTTAGTGATTCATTTTTTTTCTTTAAATGAGTGGAAGAACATGCTCTTAAAGACATGCTTGATTGGTGTTGATTTTTTGCTAAGAAAACAAAGACAAGTTAATCTTTAATCGACTCTGGCTGTAATTTTTACAAAGAGAAAGAACTCTGAAATTGGATAAAATATCTTGGCACGTGTTTTTTTTATGTTCAACCAATTAGTTGCGGGTGCCCGCAACATGCGGGTCCACTAAGGGAACTCTAAGGGTGCTTCGTGAATACCACTTAACGCAAGTCTTTCGTGCCCTTAACATCCACTTTCGGGTCCCCGCAACGCAAACATTTACGGGTGCTTTGTGAATAAGCACTGAGGACCTACCGGGATTTGTTGCAGGAACCGGGGAAACTGGTGTCAAAGGTCAGAAGGGTGAGCCAGGGGAGACTTCAGATGACTCCAACCAGCGGGTGGCATTCACCGTGGTGAGGACGAGCAACTCGGATACCTCTTCGAGTCACGACACCCGCTTGCCCTTCCAGGAGGCCAAGACCCTTCTGCCGGGTACCAGCTTCGATCTCGAGACCGGCACGTTCACCTGTAGTGTGCCTGGCACCTACGTATTTACGTTTTCTGTTCTTAAGCATGCCAACAGCGGTGAAGTTCACATCCATCTTGTTAAAAACGACTACAAGGCGATCACTACCTATGGTCAACCAAGTCAACGTGGTCAGATGTCCGGTAGCGCGGTGCTGGTCCTGAAGCGAGGAGACACGGTGTATCTGACTATGCGCGGTAGGGTGTATGGTGATTCCACCTATGACTACACCTCATTTAGTGGCTTCCTTCTTTACTCCGAATAAATACATAAATAATCACCACACATGAAATACAGGGGCTGGGATATTTTGCCGAAACAGTAATTAATGAATTAAAGATAAAATGTTAAATATCTTAGTAATGAGAATGACAACTAGAAGTTTACGCGGATTGGTCGGGCAGACAACTTCTCAATTAAACACTGCCCAGTAAAGTTGTGAATAATTTAATGTAAGAACAAAGGGTCACGAAAATATAACCTTTCCAGTACCACCAATTATTTTGTTAGAAAAGCCATCAAATTGAAGTATACATTTTATGTACACGTACAGGCTATTTCCGGTTTGATGACGTCATCATTAGTCCTAAAAGGAAAATTAAATATTGATTTAGTTATGAGATGATACATGTTCATTATGATGTTAAAATAACATATGAAATATGGAAAATATTAATATATGTTTTAACACCTCACTTTTGGTTTGACGACGCCACAGCATTAGAGATCCGAAAGTCAACAATGTAACGAATATCGAAGAAAGTCATGAGACGGGGATCAAATGATAGCATTGAATAAAAACTGATCTTTTTTACAAAATCTCCCTACAGTTTAACTTTTGGTCTGATGACGTCATAATTTTGAAACGTTGTAAAGTTATATGTAGTTGAGAAAAAATATAACAAGGGGCGATTCGGTTAAATTTGGACGGATCGTTTGTAAATCTAAAAAGCGAAAACCCTATTTGATGTACCGCTAGAGGGCGCCCTGGTGGATGATGACGTCATAATGTTGTTTTTATGTCTTTTATTCCTTTCTAAACACTTCCATGATTTATTTGCTTTTAGAAAAAAAAAACTTCCGCTTTCGAGTTATAGTAAATTTTTATTGCACTTCCGGTAACAACGGAAGTGACGGTTAAGCGGTTTTGTGCCCGGGAATAGGAGTTGTTGCCAGAGGCATCATTTACAACTTCACGAAAAATGATCACAATACTTCATTTAGTTCTAATGAGATAGCTGAAACTATTTTCTCAAATTTTGGAACCTGAATTGCTTGTAATTTGACACCTGATGACGTCATGATGACCTTAGATGTTATTAACATTTTCCTGTAAATCGATTGGGATTAAATGGTTCGTTTTGATTTTCAGGCTTCTGTCTGAATTTTAAATTCACCTAACTTTCACCCTCCGGCTGACCCGGAAGTAACAGTCAAGAGAGTTCACGTACACGACAAATCACTTTCATCAAATAATGGTCCATCTAATTACAAGTATGACACGATTGCTTATTTTGTTCGAGAGTTATAAGTGAAAGACGTTGGTCATTTTTTCAACGAAAACTCGCTTGTAATTTGACACCCGATGACGTCATTATAACGTTAGATGAATATGTACCACTCGGGATGAGGGTCGATGTAAGTTGAAAGTTCGTACCATTGGCCGTTTAGGAGAAAATCTGCCCCGCCCCAACCCATTAAATTTACACCAATATGACTTCGCGCCTCTTTTTCTTTTTGCTTTCCGGGCGGGGGGGGGGGGGGGGGGGGGGGGGGGGGCTCCTTGTCCCCCCCTCCCCATTGCGACGCCCATGTAGTAGTGTAGCCCCATGCAATATAGAATGCGTTGTTTCTGAAAAACTGTATGCATAAACTTGTTTGTTTTTTAAAATAAAGTTTAGTTAAATCTAGCTCGAACACGCTTTGAGTTTGAACTGTATTGTTGCTATATTAATAGTTTTTTTGGAGTGGATTATGATTTGATGTCACTTTGTGGAATTATTTGTCTATTTCCGACTCTGCTTGTTAGATGTTTGTGCACCCAATTCTTGCAATCAGAATATGCAATTATTAAAGAAAAGCTTTGACTGTATTGTTTTTTAAACGTTTTTGCAGATGTTTGGAAAGTTTAAAATGAGTACAATACGAAAAAGTATGAGAACCAAACATTCAATTATGTTAAAATAGCCAAGAATGTAGAACTATGTGTATTGAATGGTTTGTTTTAATAGCACCACAGCTTTGGTATATTGATCGATAGGGCTAGATCACATTCGAATATAATTTATCAGCGTTTTTCTTGTAAGTTCCAACTAAGCCTCGCACTGAATTAAGGATGGTAACGTGCAGAGAATGTTATCAAGATGAATTGTCAAACATTTAGCCCATCCCATCTTTTCCCATTTGTTTCTGCTTAATTAATTGGTAAGGAATAAAAAGCTCAATATTTAAATTGATAATCAGGTTATTTTGTTGAGACGTGTCCCGTCATCAAATTGCAACGACTACAAAAAAGTACAATAGGCGGGGTTTTCATGGGCATCGCGAGATGGGGGGGCAAGGGGGGAACGCCCCTCCCCCTGGATTAGCAAAAAAAAAGGAGAGAACAAGGAAAAGAAAAAGAGGCGCGAAGGCATGGTGGTGTAAATGTAATGGGGGGGGGGCGGGCAAGTGTCCCTGCCCCTTATAAAACTGATAAATCGAGAATGTGTTCAGAAATACAGGCTTCTGAAATAGGCTTCATAACTCGGTATTTTAGAGAGAGTTTTATTTACGTATTTAATTTGTGGCATGACATTTGTGGTCACAGCCTCCGTTTTTAGACTCGAAAATAAAAGAAATTGAAACCGGTCTACCAGCTGCAGTGTAGCCAGAGTTCCCACCATTGGGAGGGGGATGGGGGAGCTGCGATGCTACATTTGGAAGAGGGTGGTTAATTTCTGTTTAACCTAATAACCATGGTCATTTATAGGACGTACACATTTTCGGAGAGGGAGGGACATTTTTCTGTTGGGGGGTGAACCCCAAGGAGGGGGAGGGATGATGGAGACGGGGTTCTTAGGGGGATTCGTGCTTGGCTTGGAGATCAGGCCATTGAATGTTTTCCTAGGGAAAGTCTGTTGTACACGGTTTGATCGAAACAGTTGGGTGAGTTTGGGATTGGGTTTGGTTGGGCGAGGGTCAAGATTGGGGTTGACATATTTCTGTGTTTGGTTTTGGTATAGGTTGGGTTCAATAAGCGGAGATGGAAGGCCTCAATAAGCGGGGAGGGGTTTTTGCAATTTAAAGGTCGATTGCATGCCAAGAAGTTGGCTTGGCCGTGCTCGCGTTTGACTAGTGGATGGGGATAGATAATTGGTTATAATAAAGTTGCCTTTGGGATCGGCTGGGATGCACAAAATAAGTATATTTTCACCGTTAGAGGGCGGCAATTGTACATAGATCGGATATTGCACACACAGTATATCCAAGTTCTCAGTGCGCTTTTTTTTCCGTGTTAAATTTATTTCATCTTCCTTTTTCTATCATAAATATAGACTGCATAACCTGATTGGTTAGATTAGGCGAGGGTCAAGATCGGGAATGGCCTAATTTGGTGGTTTTTTTATAGTTTGGGCTCAATAAGTGGAGTAGGGAGGGCCTCAATTAGGGGGGGGAGGGTCTGCAGGTGCAAGGTCGATTGCATGCCAAGAAATTGCCGAGCCGAGCGCACGTTTCACTAGTGGATGGGGATAGATGAATGGTTGTAATTAAGTTGCCTTTGGGAACGGCTGGGTTCTGCAAAATAAGTATACTTCACCGTAAGAGAGCGGCAACTGTACATGGACTGGATATTATGCACACAATAAATTAAAGTTCTTATTACCTTTTCTTTTCAAGCTAAATTATTACGCCTTCATTTTTCAATCAAAAATGTAGACTGCATAACCTGACTACAAAATACTAGCCACCAAATGCGTGGCTCCATTAAATAGCACGAAGCGCAAAACAAACACTGATTTAATCACGTATGGCCGATGAACGTCATTATTCTATCCACCAATCGGAGTTAGTCAGCCAACAAGTCGGTGACCACAAGTGAGTGGTCTGTGATTGACAGGTGCCAATCACATTCCACGTGTTTGATTGTGTCACCGATATCCATACAGTCATTCCTCCAATTAGATGCGTCTATTTGAGTGTCGGTGATACAAGCTTTGGGTTTAACTTGTGGCAATGTAACACATCATTTCCGTCTCATTAATATGAAGCGAGTCAGTGATATAATGATTGACAGCGCGCAGGGGGCCAATCACAAACCGGGCTTGCAAGTTCCTCAGTCACTGCTCGGGAAATCGACGTCAATATTTAAGTCACAAGCTGCCGGCTCACTCCTCACAACGACCGCAGCTCATGTCCACGTCCAGACGACAACCCGAGAGAACTGTTTGCAAGATCGAACAAGAATTGCACGGTGAGTGTTTGAAACAATCTTGACGATAATTCTACTAACTTTAGTATTGATCTTTTGTGATATTTGACATTGACACAAATTTGTTTATAGCCAAAACGGCGAGATATAAATATTTCCGACCATGATGATCCCGTTTCCATACGGTAACTCGATAACTTATCGATAGGTGCTTAAATAATCATCATATATTATAATGTATATACTATAGCTGAATAAGCTCTTAGTCTAAACAGTTGATGCAGATTCATACCAACATTTTGTGAGGCCAAAGTTTCAGGCAATAAATGTTAAAGCAAATAATCAGGGTTTTCATTTTATTTGTTCTAAATAAGGAATTCTTGTATGGTAGTATTATCGCTGCTACTTCCATGGTGCACTCTCAACAAACATTTGTCCAAAATTCTGACTGATTTCTCTTGCTCTTGAAAATTCACTGAAATTGTTGTCACCACCGATAGCACACTAAATTTTATAGTTTTTATTGCCAATCAGGTTCGCCAGATTTCTAGTCATACATGGCTGAAGGTTTTCAAGACCGTATTACATAAAATTGCATATTGTTCACGCACTTACACAATATTTTAGATGATACATTAAAAAAATGTTAGTTAAAAGAAAGAAATATTGCGAGAGCTCGACACTTGACCCATAATATCGGTTTGACCATTCACCTCCTTAATTTTTTTGCTAGTTTTCCCTGTTAATTGTATCAAACATAAAATCCCGATGCGATGCGCTCACCTTTTTTTCCGGCAATCACTCTAACTAATTCAGGATTAAGGGTTGTTGCGGAAGTTGGCCACGGAAGAACGTATAAAGGAAATCAGGACATCTCAAACATCCTGTCCTATGTTGTGTTATTTACAATTGGGATATTCTCAATACCCTCTGTGCTTTGTTTTTAAACTGTGTCATTTCACTAGTTCACATGTACTGCGCCATTCCGGTTTGATCACTATACACGTATAGGCCTGAGCTTTACTTTTCAGCATTGCGTGATAAAAGTGTCACAAGTCAGAATAGACTAGAGGGCGCACATACGAACGGACCGGACCATGATCACACTTTATTCAAGTTCAAATTGCTTTATGTAGCTGGATTCATTTCTAGGAATCATGTTCATAGTTGATGTTTTTACAAATTATTCGGGCCGTCTGCTTTGCTCTCCGACTTCAACGTTTGAAGCACCAGCTTTCAGATGAATTCAGCCATGTTTGCATGCAGGGTTCCACTGAGAATGTCACGTAGACTCTGTTAAATATCTTTTTGAAAAAAAGCAATATTTTCAGTGTTCAAGGTTTCCAATAATGGAACAGATTTTCTTAAACCTTAAAGATTTTCCTAGACACATTCGTGGAAGACAAACAGATGGTGGCTGATGCAAATAGCCAAACAGGTGCGCTGATTTCCCACCATCGGGGAAATAATTCTTCTTGTAAAGACTGTAGCTTAACTGCGGTGGTCCACCTGTAATATATTATCGCCACTATACTTCACTGTTATGATATCGGTTCCCTAATTAATTCAGAAAATAACTCAATTACTCATTTTCATAAATTCGTATTTTTTTTCCGCCAGCAATCTGCACACGTGTTGAGGATTTCTTCCTGATAAAATTCAAGAATTTTACATCAAAGTGAGTGGTTTATATTTTACATTTTCTCGCAATTAAGCATCAGAATAGCATAGTTATTTGGTGGAAAATTGTGTTTGTTGATGCATTTAAAACATTTTGGTCAACATTATAAACATAATACGTCATTCGATTAAAAATTAAGGTGCGAGAGTGATATTTAAAGAAGTTAGGGATCCCCCTCCACCACGCCCACCGTCGAACTGGGACAATTTGGCCAATCTTTGCTTAGAAATCCTGTTTTAGCATAAAGAGTATTTAAGTAGTAGTAGGCATCCGTCCGTCAATACTGATGATGGACTGCGCCCGGGGGTTGTTGTCTTTTTTTGCAGCGGCGGCTGTGGCTGAGTAGTCCAATACTTGCATGACAGTCTCTGGCGCAGTTAGCGTAGACGAAGGGAGAGGAGGCTAAAACAGGGGTGGGGGTGCTACTCGCAATTTCCTCCTCTGCCTCTTCTCCTGCAGCAAGGAGGTGCGCCTCTCCTCAGCGCGCTGGACCCCTGCGGCAATTGTCTGCCTCCAAGCACTGCGATCCTGGGCAGCTTCCTCCCAATTGTTCGTGTCTATGACAGTCTGCCTTATTTCGCGTGTACACACGTCCTTGACGCATAGGCTCGGACGACCAATTGGCCTGGAGCCTGACGAAAGCTCGCCATACAGGATGGCCTTTGGGAGACAACTGGAGTCCATCCTACTCAACACTGCGAACATGCTGGTGGAGTGGGCACGTTCTGTGCACGGGACTTTCTCCTGCCATGTGATGCGGCGTCCTGCCATGTGATGTGGCGTAGGCAGCGAAGGTGGAAGCTGTTCAGCCGTTTTTCTTGTCTGGTGTAGGTGGTCCAGGCCTCACTGCTGTATAGCAGAGTGCTGATGACGCATGTTTGGTAGACCTGGAGTTTTGTGCACACAGTTAGGCTCTTGTTAGACCACACTCTTTGCCGGCCTGGCCATCACTGCTGCGGCCCTGACAAGACGGTTGCTCAGTTCTGCGTCAAGTGACAGGTTGTTGGAGACTGTTGTTCCGTGGTGCGTGAAGGTGCTCACACAGTCTAGAGTCTTGTTGTCAATAGAGATGGACGGTGAGGTTTCGACTTCATGGCCCATGACATGGGTCTTCTTAATACTGATGGTGAGAGCGAACTCCTTGCGAACCAACTGCTGGAGCCCTGTCTCTGTGTGGGATGCTAGAGCTGCATCATCTGCAAATACCATTGCCCTCAGGAGTACACTTGTCACTTTGGTCTTGGACCTCAGACGGGCAAGGTTGAAGAGTTTGCCATCAGCTCTTGAGTGTAGGTAGACGCCTTCAGGGGATGAGCGAAATGTTAACGACAGCAGGAGAAAGAAGAACATTCCGAAGAGGGTCGGTGCAAGATCACATCCCTGCTTCACTCCCCTGCAGATTGGGAAGGTCTCTAAAGTTTCTCCATCACAACAGACTGAGCCCTGCATGTTGTTGTGAAAAGATGTCACGATGCTGAGAAGTTTTGAAGGTCAACCGATCTTTGCAAGCAGCTTGAAGAGACCATTTCTGCTAACAAGGTCGAAGGCCTTCGTGAGGTCGAAGAAAGCGAGATACAGGGGTCTCCTCTGTTCATGACATTTTGCCTGCAGTTGTCGAAGGGTGCAGATCATGTCCACCCTGGATTTTGATGCCCTGAAGCCACACTGTGACTCAGGGTAGACGCGATCCGCCAGAAGCTGGAGCCTGATGAGGGCAATGCGTGCGAAGACCTTCCACACAGTGCTGAGTAGAGTGATACCCCGGTAGTTGTTGCAGTCGCTGCGGTCACCCTTGTTCTTGTACAGCGTGACGATTTTGGCGTCACGCATGTCCTGGGGACGGCTCCTACATTCTATCAAAGGCAGAGGAAGTCGTGAAGATATGGCAACAGCTTTGGTTTCCCAAGTTGGATGATGTCAGGTGTTATCCCATCAGCACCCGGGGCCTTGCCGCAAGCGAGTCTGTCAATGACTTTGCTGAGCTCCTCATGCGTAGGGTCTTTGTCAAGCTCCTCCATCATCGGCAGGCTTCAGAGCATCCTCTGACACTGTGTTTTCTGTGGCATATAACTCCAAGTAGTGCTCAGCCCACCTTTCCATCTGTTTGCTGCTGTCGGTGATGACTTCACCGCACTTGGATTTGAGAGGCGCCATTTTGTTATGGAGGGACCTGTGGCTTGCTTGATCAACTCATACATGCCCCTGATGTCACATGTGTCGGACGCGGCTTGTATGCTGGAGGAGAGTTTGAGCCAGTAGTTGATTGCGCAGCGTCGTGCTGTTTGCTGAGCCTTGCCCCTGGCTTTTCTAAGGGCTTAAGGTTCCTCGTCAATGAATTGTCTTTGTACTTGAGGAAGGCGGTGCGCTTGGCCTCGATAACTGGCTCGTAGAACTTGTCTTTTGTCTCGGGGGAGAGCAGAGGGTTCGGCGTAAATGCTCAGCAGATTGGCTGGTCCACTGCTGGCGGATGTACGGTTGGCAAAGATGCGTTCGGAGCCTCCTGTCGGTGGTACAGTTGTAGCGATCAGGGTGTTTTCACTGAAAAGCCAACGCCGTGTTCTCGGGTCTCTTCTGCGCTTTTGCCATGTCAGAACAAAGTGTATTTTTTCTCCTTAAGGGAACCCCAGTCAGCAAACCGTGTCGCTTAAATTGCTAAATAAATTGTTAACTTCTGATATGCACGTTTCATGTTTCCTTCCCTGACATTTTATATTTTCTTTGTACGTTCCTTTATACAATTGTATCAAAACCTTATGTAATTTTATACTTTGTTTTAACACTGCCACATACTATCTTCAAGGGCGGATCCAGAGAGTTTATTGCCGGGGGCAAAGTTACCCCTTACCTAAATTGCCTACTTTTTTAGGAGTTAAGTGAAGATGTCCTTAAATATTTTGATCAATTGCTAAATTCAACTGGGTTTGAAAATGTTTGCGCGTTTATATTCGAATGTTAATGAAAATGTTCGAATATTGAACGGGCAAGTTGTGCAATTGGACGGGAAAAAAAGCTATTTGAATGAAGAATTTGCTGTTTTAAAAACTCACATTATGCTTTCAAAAACTCTTCAATCGCTTGATAGTTCCTTAAAATGCATATATTTGGGGGAGGAAGGAATTTTAATTTTAATGAATGTGTTTGAATAAATTGAATGGTGATTTCAGGCAGCATTTAGTAACCCCAGAAATTTCACATAGCCACATTAAAGCATGTTGTTTTTTCTGGAGGTATTCGGGCAGGAAAATCTGGTCAAATAATAATTTGTCCATTATTTACAAGTTTGTAATTGTTCCTGTTTTCGAATGATGATTTAAAAAAAAAAAAACTCACAGTATAATTCAAACCAATAATAACATTAGTTCATTCCTTACTCAAGTATAAACGTTACCAGTTTTCTTTGTTCATTTTTTCAGCCTACACTGAACTCCTTGTGATCTCTTCTTGGACCTGATCTTGAAGATTTCAAGAGCAAACCATCAAGGTCGGTATGATGATGTTTAATTGATTCTATCATGACCGTGGAAAGAGCGTGCCGTCACATCAGAAAAATAATGTAATTCGGTCTCCTTTCCAAACTTTTATCGGCGGGCAAAACAATAATACTAACAAGTGTGGATTGCCCGTAGTTGCCATGGCAACATATTTAAAAAAGAACCCACCTTTTTATTTACATATTATCCCCTTGCTCTCGGATAGGCCACCGCCGACACTTTCTTTGAAAAATGATTCCTCCAAATTATGTCTCGCACACAAATTCTTCATTTTATGTAGTGATTTTGTTTGAAATTTTAGGCCCTGTATTGTTTTCCTTTCAGATGAAGATCTGCGTGGCCACCATTCTGTCAATCGCCCTCCTTCTGGGTAACCCTGTCAAGCTCAGAGCTTCCGTTACTGGGCTGGTTCCCTCGGATGGTGAAGGCCCTACGTCTCAGGTGTGTCAGCAGTGCTGCCAGGGACCTGCTGCAATACCCGGCATACCAGGTCTGCCTGGCCCAGGAGGACCGATGGGGCCGTACGGTCAGCCGGGGTCAAAGGGCGATGCAGGTCAGCAAGGTGAGATTGGCCCTATTGGACCTATGAGTGAGCGGGGAGCACCTGGGAACACTGGGTCTAAAGGTGATGATGGGATTGGTCTGCCTGGCAAGATAGGTCCCAGAGGTATACCAGGTATCGTTGGAAGAATCGGGGAAACTGGTGTCAAAGGTCAGAAGGGTGAGCCAGGTGAGACACCAGACGACTCCAACCAGCGGGTGGCATTCACCGTGGTGAGGACGAGCAGCTCGGTTGATTCTACGAGTCACGACACCCGTTTGCCCTTCCAGCAGACCGAGACGCTTCTGCCGGGTACCAGCTTCGATCTCGAGACCGGTACGTTCACAAGTAGTGTGCCAGGCACCTACGTATTTACGTTTTCTGTTCTTAAGTACGGTAACAGCGGTTACCTTTACATCAATCTTGTTAAAAACAACCACAAGGTGATCACTACCTATGGTGAATCAAATCAACGTGGTCAGTTGTCCGGTAGCGCGGTGCTGGTCCTGCAGCGAGGAGACACGGTGTATCTGACTATGTACGGTAGGGTGTATAGTAGTTCCTCGTTTAACTACACCTCATTCAGTGGCTGCCTTCTTTACTCCGATTGAATTGATAAATAATCACCACGCATGAAAAAAACAGTGGCGGGTTATTTTGCCAAAAAAAAAACATAATGAATTACAGATATGATGTTAAATATTTTTATTTTAACAATGACAACTAGAATTTGGCGTTTATTGAATATCAAAACGCGGAGTGGTCTGGCAGACACCTTTTTTTCATTAAACATTGCCCAGTTGAGTTGTGAATAATTTAATTTCAGAATAAAGGATTACCAAAATATAACCTTTCCACTACCACCAATTATTTTGTTAAAATTCACATTTAAGTGCAAGTATACATTTTGTGTACACGTAGAGGCTTTTTTTCCGGTTTGATGACGTCATCGTCAATAAAAAAAGGGAAATTGAATACTGATTTAGTTCAGAGATGATACATGTCCATTATGAAGTTTAAATAACATACGAAATATGGAAAATCTAAGTGTATGTATTAATAGCACCTCACTTCCGGTTTGATGACGTCACAACATTCAAGATCCAAAGGTCAACATTGTAACGGATATCATTATTTGGGCTATGAACAAAGTCATAAGACAGGGATCAAATGAAAGCATTAAATAAAAAATGATCTTTTTTTCAAATGCTCCCTACAGTTTAACTTCCGGTCTGATGACGTCATAATTTTGAAACGTTGCAAAGTAGTATGTAGTTGAATAAAAATATAACAAGGAAGATTAGGTTAAATTTGGACGGATCTTTTATTAATCTAAAAAAGGAAACCTTATTTGATGTACCGCTAGAGGGCGCCCTGGTAGATGATGACGTCATAGTGTTGTTTTTATGTCCTTTATTCCTTTCGAAACACTTCCATGATTTATTTGCTTTTAGAAAAAAAAAACCGCTTTCGAGTTATATTCCATTTTTATTGCACTTCCGGTAACAACGGAAGTGACGGTTAAGCGGTTTTGTGCCCGGGAATAGGAGTTGTTGCCCGAGGCATCATTTACAACCTCACGAAAAATGATCACAATACTTCATTTAGTTCTAATGAGATAGCTGAAACTATTTTCTCAAATTTTGGAACTTGAATTACTTGTGATTTGACACCTGATGACGTCATGATGACCTTAGATTTTATTAACATTTCGGACGGGTGTTCAAGTTCATACCAGGTTTTATCATAATCCCGTAAATTGTTTGGGATTAATTCGGTTCGTTTTGAATTTGAGGCTTCTGTCTGAATTTTAAATTCACCTAACTTTCACCTTCCGGCTGACCTGGAAGTAACGGTCAAGAGAGTTCACGTACACGACAAATCACTTTCATCAAATAATGGTCCATCTAATTACAAGTATGAACACGATTGATTATTTTGTTCGAGAGTTAAAAGTGAAAGACGTTGGTCATTTTTTCAACGAAAACTCGCTTGTAATTTGACACCCGATGAAGTCATCATAACATTAGATTTATATGCACCACTCGGGATAAGGGTCGATATAAGTTGAAAGTTCGTACCATTGGCCGTTGAGGAGAAAATCCCACGGATATGTTGAAAAACTAACAAAACATCTTGAAATTAACCCATACGGGACAGGAAGCCAATTTAGTTCCCGAGGCATATAGATGAATGTCTGCGTGACGATCTATCCTTCTTGAGATATCCCGTCGGGCAGCAGCATTATAAATATGTTGTCATTTCTTACGCTGGTTATCGTATGAACCAAAATAGAAAATAATCTGTTACAATAATCTAATCGAGAATTAACAATTGCATGTTTAAAAAAAAAATATTGTATTTGTTTTCATTTGCACTGCGTAGTTCTGTATAGGCAATGGATTTACACTTTTGAGTACTTGTAATTGAGCTATCCGTAGAAGAGTATTGAGGAATATCAAACAAGTGTCTTTTAAAAATGTCGGCAACAATTAGGTTTGTATCCACTTTGGAATGAAATATTGTTAATAGAGTTTTAATAACAAAGTGAACAAATAAAATATTGAAGAAAATTTGTTATTTGTTCACTTTGTTATGTGAACATGGATAATAAGTACATGTAATAACAATTGCAAAAGGTACATTGTTTCTGCACCGGCTGGGCTATTTTTAGGTGGATTGAGACTCTCTCCGCTATCAGTTATTAATCCTCGGAAGGATTGTGTTTCTTGCTGAAAAAGCTTTGAATTTGAATTGCACCACAGAAGCGAATGTATTATGTATAAATGGGTGACGTTACAAACCTTTGTCCTATTATGAACCACGGCCTGTATCGAAGCATGGGCGTTGCCAGGAGTTTTTCTAGTGGGGGGCAAAACATTTTCCCCCAAATCCTGTATTTCTCAACATATTCTCGATTTATCATTTTTTGATGAGGGCAGGGACATTTTGCCCCGCCCCAACCCATTAAATGTACACCAATATGACAAAGCGCCCCCTTGCTTCCCCCCCCACCTTGCAACGCCCATGTAGTGTAGCCCTATGTAATATACAATGCGTTGTTTTTTTACATTAAAGTTTAGTTAAATCTCGAACAGGCTTTGAGTTTGAACTGCATTGTTGCTATAATATTATTATTTTTTGGAGTGGATCATGATTTAATGTCACTTTATGCAAATATTTGGCTATTTCCGATTCTGCTTTTTAGATGTTTGTGCACCCAATTTTTACAATCAAAATATAGAATTATTAAAGAAAAGCGATGACTGTATTGTTTTTTAACGTTTCGCAGATTTTTGGAAAGTTTAAAAAGAGAACAATACGAACAAGTATGAGAACCAAACATTCCTTTATGTTTTCAATTGTTGCAGTGTTCACGAAATTACAACTTTATAGATAGCTCAAATTTGTACTGCAGTTTAGGCATTTATTGCTGTTATTTGTTTAATAAAGACCTCTTTGATAATATAAATTTATCAGTATTTAAAAACAAAAATGTTAAATTGATAATTAGGTTATTTTGTTGAGACGTGTCCCGTCATTAAATTGCAACGACTACAAAGAAGTACAATAGGCGGGGTTTGCATGGGCATCGCGAGATGGGGGGGGGGCGCAAGGGGGGAACGCCCCTCCCCCCTGGATTAGCCCAAAAAAAGGAGAGAAAAAGGAAAAGAAAAAGAGGCGCGAAGGCATAGTGGTGTAAATGTAATGGGGGGCGGGCTAAGTGTCCCTGCCCCTTCTAAAACTGATAAATCGAGAATGTGTTCAGAAATACAGGCCTCTGAAATAGGCTTCGTAACTCGGTATTTTAGAGAGTGTTTTTTTTTACATATTACTTTGTGGCCTGACATTTGTGGTCCCAGCCTCCGATTTTAGACTCGAAAATAAAAGAAATTGAAACCGGTCTACCAGCTGCAGTGTAGCCAGAGTTCCCACCATGGGGAGGGGGATGGGGGAGCTGCACGTTGCTACATTTGGAAGAGGGTGGTCAATTTCTGTTTAACCTAATAACCATGGTAATTTATAGGACGTACACATTTTTGGAGAGGGTGGGGGCTGCAGGAGACATTTTTCTGTGGGGGCGTGGACCCCTGGCTACGCCACCGTCTACTGCAGGAGGGCGGATTTGATATATTTTCACTCCGAATTTAAAAAGGTAGAAAAAAATAGTTTACAAGATCTACGATAGACGACACGATTGTTGCAAAATCAATTTACTCATCCTCTTCCTCTTGACGAAAATATTAATGGAAAGGAGAAGAACAACACCCTAGCACTAAATGAGCACATCTCCGCCTCAGCATGAATTTGGTTCGGGATCCACCATTGTGGATAGGAGGGGGGGGGGGGATGATGGAGACGGGGTTCCTAGGGGGATTCGTGCTTGGCTTGGAGATCAGGCCATTAAATGTTTTGCTAGGGGGAAGTCTGTTGTACACGGTTTGATCGAAACAGTTGGGTGAGTTTGGGATTGGGTTTGCTTGAGCGAGTGTCAAAATTGGGGTTAGCATATTTCTGTGTTTGGTTTTGGTATAGGCTGGGTTCAATAAGGGGAGGTGGGAGGCCTCAATAAGCGGGGAGGGGGTTCTGCATTTTAAAGGTCGATTGCATGCCTAGAATTTTGCATGGCCGTGCTCGCGTTTGACTAGTGGATGGGGATAGATGATTGGTTATAATAAAGTTGCCTTTGGGATCGGCTGGGATGCGCAAAATAAGTATATTTTCACCGTTAGAGGGCGGCAATTGTACATAGATTGGATATTGCACACACAGTATATTCAAGTTCTCAGTGCGCTTTTTTTTCCAAGCTAAATTTATTTCATCTTCCTTTTTCTATCATAAATATAGACTGCATAACCTGATTGGTTAGATTAGACGAGGGTCAAGATCGGGAATGGCCTAATTAGGTGGTTTTTTTTGTATAGTTTGGGCTCAATAAGTGGAGGTGGGAGGGCCTCAATTAGGGGGGGGGGGTCTGCAGGTGCAAGGTCGATTGCATGCCAAGAAATTGCCGAGCCGAGCGCACGTTTGACTAGTGGATGGGGATAGACATGGTTATAATTAAGTTGCCTTTGGGAACGGCTGGGTTCTGCAAAATAAATATACTTCACCGTAAGAGGGCGGCAACTGTACATGGACTGGATATTATGCACACAATAAATTAAAGTTCTTATTACCTTTTCTTTTCAAGCTAGATTATTACGCCTTCGTTTTTCAATCAAAAATGTAGACTGCATAACCTGACTGCAAAATACTAGCCACCAAATGCGTGGCTCCATTAAATAACACGAAGCGCAAAACAGACACTGATTGAATCACGTATGGCCGATGAACGTCATTATTCTATCCACCAATCGGAGTTAGTCAGCCAACAAGTCGGTGACCGCAAGTGAGTGGTCTGTGATTGACAGGTGCCAATCACATTCCACGTGTTTGAATGTATCACCGACATCCATACAGTCATTCCTCCAATTAGATGCGTCTATTTGAGTGTCGGTGATACAAGCTTTGGGTTTAACCTGTGGCAATGTAACACATCATTTCCGTCTCATTAATATGAAGCGAGTCAGTGATTTAATGATTGACAGCGCGCAGGGGGCCAATCACAAACCGGGCTTGCAAGTTCCTCAGTCACTGCTCGGGAAATCGACGTCAATATTTAAGTCACAAGCTGCAGGCTCACTCCTCACAACGACCGCAGCTCATGTCCACGTTCAGACGACAACCCGAGAGAACTGTTTGCAAGATCGAACAAGAATTGCACAGTGAGTGTTGGAAACAATCTTTACGATAATTCTGCTAACTTTAGTATTGATCTTTTGTGATATTTGACATTGACACAAATTTGTTTATAGCCAAAACGGCGAGATATAAATATTTCCCACCATGATGATCCCGTTTCCATACGGTAACTCGATAACTTATCGATAGGTGCTTAAATAATCATCAGATATTATAATGTATATACTATAGCTGAATAAGCTCTTAGTCTGAACTGTTGCTGCAGATTCATTCCAACATTTTGTGAGGCCAAAGTTTCAGGCAATAAATGTTAAGAGCAAATAATCAGGGTTTTCATTTTATTTGTTCTGAGTAAGGAATTCTTGTATGATAGTATTATCGCTGCTACTTCCATGGTGCACTCTCAACAAACATTTGTCCAAAATTCTGACTGATTTCTCTTGCTCTTGAAAATTCACTTGAATTGTTGTCACTACCAATAGCACACTAAATTTTATAGTTTTTATTGCCATTCAGGTTCGCCACATTTCTAGTCATACCTGGCTGAAGGTTTTCAAGACCGTATTACATAAAATTGCATATTGTTCACGCACTTACACAATATTTTAGATGATCAATTAAAACGTTTTGGGTTAAAAGAAAGAAATATTGCGAGAGCTCGACACTTGACTCATAATATCGGTTTGACCATTCACCCCCTTAATTTTCTTGCTAGTTTTCCCTGTTAATTGTATCAAACATAAAATCCCGATGCGATGCGCTCACCTTTTTTTCCGGCAATCACTCTAACTAATTCAGGATTAAGGGTTGTTGCGGAAGTTGGCCACGGAAGAACGTATAAAGGAAATCGGGACATCTCAAACATCCTGTCCTATGTTGTGTTATTTAAAATTGGGATATTCTCAATACCCTCTGTGTTTTGTCTTTAAACTGTGTCATTTCACTAGTTCACATGTACTGCGCCATTCCGGTTTGATCACTATACACGTATAGGCCTGAGCGTTACTTTTCAGCATTGCGTGATAAAAGTGTCACTGGTCAGAATAGACTAGAGGGCGCACATACGAACGGACCGGACCATGATCATACTTTATTCAAGTTCAAATTGCTTTATGTAGCTGGATTCATTTCGAGGAATCATGTAAAGCGTTGATGTTTGTACAAATTATTCGGGCCGTCTGATCTGCTGTACGACTTCAACGTCTGAAGCACCAGCTTTCAGATGAATTCAGCCATGTTTGCATGCGGGGTTCTACTGAGAATGTCACTTAGATTCTGTAAAAAAAAAAATTGGAGAAAAGCAATATATTCAGTATTTAAGGTTTCCAATATTGGAACAGATTTTCTTAAACCTTAAAGATTTTCCTAGACACATTCATGGTTGACAAACAGATGGTGGCTGATGTGATTTCCCACCACCGGGGAAACAATTCTTTTTGTAATGACTGTAACTTAACTGCGGTGGTCCACCTGTAATATTTCCGCCACTATACTTCACTGCTATGAGATCGGTTCCCATATCAATGCAGAAAATAACTCAATAACTCATTTTCAAATAAAAGTGGTATTATTTTCCGTCAGCAATCTGCTCACCTGTTGATGATTTCTTATGTGATAAAATTCAAGAACATTACATCAAGTGAGTAGTTCTTATATTGTACATTTTCTCTCAATTTGGTATTTTGGCGGAAGATTATGTTTGTTTATGCACCGATAACGTTTCGGTCACCATTATCAACAGAAAACGTCATTCGATTCAAAACAAAGGTGCGAACTTGATATTTAAAGAAGTGAGGGATCCCCTCCTGTCGTTCTCAGACATGCAATTTCGTATATGAAGCGAGTCAATTTAGATTTTGCATCTTTCTTTTAGAAAGGCAGATTACTCGACATATCGTGACCGGGTTCTCCGGGAAAAAATAGTTTCATTTTTGTGTATGCCTACATACAATTTACAAACTAAATAGATACAGACACCAAAGATTGAAGACTGCATTAACCCTAAAGGGGCCGGGAGCGGAATCCACCCCCCCCCCCTCAACATTTTCCGCGATAGCCTCAAAAAAAAAAGAATTTCGCGACCTGAGCTGTTATGACTTTTTAGCCTCGAGCTTTGCGCATCTTTTGATACCAAAACCAAAAAAAAATCTGACCACGGGTTGCCGCGAAGCTACGCGCCGTGAAAACTGAATTTTCACATATGGGTCATTCCATGTCACACCAACGCACTTTTTACCTCATGTCTTCCGATTTTGATAAAAATTGCTGTGCTGGTAGGTCCTGATGAGCAATGAATGCACACCAATTTTTAGCCCGATCCGACCTACCATGTGGTCAGGGCAGAAACCACAAACAATGGTCATTTTTAGAGTAAAATACCACCCTTTTGGTAGAAATATGTCAAAACAATGTTAATTTTCATCGAATATATGCGAATTTAGTATCAAAATAATAAGAATGGCATGCTCAAAGCAACTCTTTTGTCAAAATTAAATTTTGTGAAAAGGAGGTCACGTGACCTTTAATATGTTATCGTGACCTTTGACCCAATTTATGTATTAATGTATCATTCCGAAAATCAATGAAATGAAAATGACTTGATAGAGCATTTCTTCCTCTATTAGAATCTGCTAAAAATCAATTGGGGTCTTCTAAATGTACAGCTTTATAACTATTTTTGTCAGTTGGTAGGTTACAAATAAGTCAATTTATAGACTTAACTTTACAAATCCACCCACACAACTATATTATTCTGTTTCTTAAGCTACTTAAATCAATCTTGGTTTGGGAATGTCTCATGTTTAGAACTGATGAGGTATAACCAGACTCATAATATAAATTATCAGCAGTGGCGTACCCAGGCTTTTGCTTTTTGTGGGGGGGGGGGGCTCATAGATTTTTTTTTTGTAAAATTTCTGTAGGAGATTGAAAAAACAATCAAACATACAAATTCACAACCTCGGATGGGGTATGTTCAAGCCCCTTGAGCCCCCCCCCCCCGCCACTGATAATTAGTTATTCCACGAGCGCGCTTGGAATATTGGAATATGAAACAATGCAATGCTGCTGTGACCCATATGCCACCCGACGCACTACATTATTTCGTGTTCCAACGAGCCATAACACGCATTTATCTTCAAGCAAACTTGACGTCGGATGTGTACATGTACATTGCACGTGGTGAGGGATGTAGGTGCATAGTGTATCGGACCGTTCAGCAGCAAATAAAAAAGAACACAATACATACATGTACATGTACATTCGATATCTAGGGTGCAATATAGCTGTGCAATATTATATCAAATCACACTGTTGCTATAGATGGACTATTCAGGGCCTAGGATTCAAGTTTGCTTGAAGATAATACTCAATATCGCAATCAAGTTACCTCATTCATCACTGCGCTTCTTGAAATTTACTGAGTCTCACAGACTTGGCATTTTTTTCCCTCGAGATAAATTTCACCTGGATGTGTTTCAGCTGTACTGGGTCCGGGTAGTAAGCATAGAGCTGTTGCGTACCCTAAACAGTAACTGCTGATGACAATCAACTCTCAAGCATTCGACGTCACGTTCGCTTGAAGATAAATTCGTTAACCCACTTGCGCTCGTGGAACACGGAATAATGTAGTGCGTCGGGTGGCATATGGGTCACAGCAGCATTGTATTGTTTCATATTTCAAGCGCACTCGTGGGATAACTAATTATCAGTGGCATCCCGAGAGGGGTAATTTTTGTGTTTCAATCTTCTACAGAAATTTGAAAACAAACAAATTATGAGCCCCCCCCCCCCACACACACAAAAAAGCAAAATCCTGGGTGCGCCACTGCTGATTATTTATATTATAAGTCTGGTTAGACCTCATCAGCCCTAAACATGAGAAATTCCCAAACCAAGATTAATTTAAGTAGCCTTAGAAACAGAATAGTAAGTTGGATTTCTCAAGTAAAGTCTATAAACTGACTAATTTGTAACCTACCAACTGACACAAATAGTCATAAGTTGTAAATTTTGAAGACCCCAATTGATTTTTAGTGGATTCTAATAGAAGAAGACATGCTCTATCAAGTCATTTTATTTTCGTTGATTTTCGGAATGATACATTAGTACATAAATTGGGTCAAAGGTCAAAAGATACTTTTTAAAGGTCACGTGACCTCCTTTTCACAAATTTAATTTTGACATAAGTGATGATTTAAGCATGCAATTCTTGTTATTTTGATACCAAATTTGCATATATTCGATGAAAATTGACATGGTTTTGACATATTTCTGCCTAAGGGGTGGTATTTTACTCTAAAAATGTCCATTTTTTGTGGTTTCTGCCCTGACCACATGGTAGGTCGGATCGGGCTAAAAATTGGTGTGCATTTATTGCTCATCAGGACCTACAAGCACGGCAATTTTCATCAAAATCAGAAGACATGAGGTAAAAAAGTGCGTTGGTCTGACATGGAATGACCCATATACGTCGTGTACACAAAGCAGAATTGGCAATCGTACATATGAATAATTAAATAGCCATAATTCCAAAACCCTTTGACCTACATTCATGAAATTTCTTGGGTATGTTAAGGAAGAGTTGTTCTATGCATGTGCTGAGTTTCAAAAAAATTCGTCACTCGATCGATGGCCGTAATCTTAGGGGGGGTGGCGGAATCCGCCCCCCTCCCGGCTGAAAGACTGTCAAAATAACCCGGCCCCTTTAGGGTTAACCGTCAATCGTAATTGCCAAAAAAAAACCTCCCGGCTGAAAGATTGTCAAAATAACATGGCCCCTTAAGGGTTAACCGTCAGTCGTAATTGCAAAAAAAAAAACCTCCCGGCTGAAAGATTGTCAAAATAACCCGGCCCCTTTTGGGTTAACCGTCAATCGTAATTGCAAAAAAAAAAAAATTGGATTGATTTTCAGTATTTTTTCTCCATTATCTTTTATTTCCACATGGTGATTACTCAAATTAACTGGTCAATATATAAAAAACAAAATCTGTCTTTTTTTCTTGAAAGGCCGATTTTTGGGCGAGTGCTAAAAAGTTTTTTCTTTCTGTCACTTAATACACACTTATTAATAAATTGTTAAAGATATGCACGTTTCTAATTCCTTCCCTGACATTTAAAAAAAAACTTTTCAAAACATCATGTCATTTTATACCTTCTTTTAGCAGTGCCACACATTATCTTCAATGGCGGATCAAGAGAGTTTATTGCCGGGCGAAGTTTGTGCCGGAAAAGGGTGAGGGTGGAATGACACTCTCAATTGAAATTTGGCTTTTTTGATAAATATTCGGTCACTGCCGGGAGAGGGCGCCCCCTCCGCACCCCTACAGCCACAACTGATCTGGCTAAACTGCCGAATTTTAGTAAACATGTATGACTTTTGTGAACGTAAGCGTGAAGTTGCATTCCCGAGCTGGACTGAAATCCAAAGCAAAATAAATTCAATGCAAATACGTCAATTGCCTACTTTTTGATGCGTATAGTGGATATACCCTTAAATAATTTGATCGTTCGCGAAATTCAACTGGGTTTGAGAATGCTAACGCGTTTGTATGCGAATTTGAAAGAAAGTGTTCACGCATTGAATGAGCACGGTGTAAAATTGGACGGGAAAAACATATTTAAATGAAGAATATGCTGTTTTAAAAACTCAGATAATTATGCATTCAAAAAATGATTCAATGACTTACTAGTGCCTCAAAAATACACAGGTTTTTTGGGTATAATTAATTTGAATAAATTGTATAATGAATTTGAATAAAGGCTTTAACGAAAGCGTTTGAATCAATTTAACGTTGATTTCAGGGAGCATTCAGGTTCCAGAGAAAAATATCACAAAGCGTCATTAAAACATGTTGCTTTTTCTGGGCGTATTCGGTCACGAAAATACAAATAATCTTTGACCATTGTATTTATTAGTGAATAATTGTTCCTGGTTTCGAATGATTATTGATAAATCGATATCACAATCGATGAATAAATTATGTCTTTCTTTACTCAAGCATAAACGTATCAACGGTTTTTTCTTTGTTCATTATTTTTCAGAATACAGTGAACTCCTTTTGATCTCTTATTGGACCTGATCTTCAAGTCTTGAAGAGCGAACCATCGAGGTTGGTGTGGTGATGTTTATTAATTGATTCTGTCATGACAGTGGAAAGGGCGCGCCGTCCCCATAAAAAAAACCCTAAATGTTAGTCGGTCTCCTTTCCTAACTTGACAAATACATATAGCCCCTTGCCCCCGGAGAAGTCATCACGCCAAACACATTCTCAGAATAATGATTCCTCAAAAATTATTATGAAGTCACATTAAAGACTAAGTCTTCAGTGTATGTAACATCATTATGCCTATTTCTTATTGCTTATTGATTTTGTTTTTAGTTTTACATATAGGCCCTGTATTGTTTTCTTTACAGATGAAGATCTGCGTGGCCACCATTCTGTCAATCGCCCTCCTTCTGGGTAACTCTGTCAAGCTCCGAGCTTCCGTAACTGGGCCGATTCCCTCGGACGGTGACGGTCCTGCGTCTCAGGTGTGTCAGCAGTGCTGCCAGGGACCTGCCGCAATACCCGGCATACCAGGTCTGTCTGGACCAGTGGGGCCGATGGGGCCGTACGGTCAGCCGGGGTCAAAGGGCGATGCAGGTCAGCAAGGTGAGATTGGCCCTATTGGGCAAATGGGTGAGCGGGGAGCACCTGGGAACACTGGGTCTAAAGGTGATGATGGGATCGGTCTACCCGGCAAGATAGGTCCGAGAGGGCTACCTGGTTTTGTTGGAGGAACCGGGGAGACTGGTGTCAAAGGTCAGAAGGGTGAGCCAGGAGAGACACCAGGCGATTCAAACCAGCGGGTGGCATTCACCGTGGTGAGGACGAGCGACTCGGATGTATCTACAAGTTCCGACACCCGTTTGCCCTTCCAGCAGACCGAGACGCTTCTGCCGGGTAACAGCTTCGATCTCGAGACCGGCATGTTCACATGTAGTGTGCCGGGCACCTACGTATTTACGTTTTCTGTTCTTAAGTATAGCAACAGCGGTGACCTTTACATCCATTTGGTTAAAAACGACTACAAGGTAATCAGTGCCTATGGTGAACAAAATCAACGAGGTCAGTTGTCTGGGAGCGCGGTGCTGGTTCTGCAGCGAGGAGACACGGTGTATCTTACCATGCACGGTAGATTGAGGGGGAGTTCCTGGCACTACACCTCATTCAGTGGCTTCCTTCTTTACCCCGAATAAATAAACAAAAAAAAAAAAAAAACACGTTTGTTATACAGGAGTAATGCTTAAGAAAACATAATAATACAAACCAATGAATTAAAAGAAATAATGTTTAATGGCATAGTAATGATAATAACTTTTTTAATACACGAAGGCCCAATTACATTTAAGTCTCAAAACTACCTAAAAAAAACCCAATTGATTAAACATAAGTTGAAAATAACAACCTTGAAGTCTGTTCCACAAAGTAGGTGCATATATGGTAAATAAAAGCACGATCACTATATTGTTCTCTGCTAGGCTTTGGACGAGCCTTTTAGATGTTTTTTATTAGCCTAATCCCAGCTTTTATTGCTATAGTGTTAAATTCGTGAACTAATATCAACTCTGTGAGGTATTCTGGCGCTGACTCGCCATGACAGAAAAGTTAAACACTAACAAAGAATCTTGAATTCAACCAGCACCGTATAGTTCCTGAAATATGGGTGCATGTCTGCATGACGTTATAACCTTCTCGAGATAACCAGTCAGGCAGCAGGATTCTAAATACATGTGCATGTCTGTTGTAAATTCTTATATTGTATGTAAAGGGTGAGTCAAAAAAAGCACTTTCAAAATCTAGGATATGAAAGCCCCAATCATAGGCTTCCTTAGAGTACAATAATTGTTCACATCACTCATGCACTTTTCAATATACGGAATTTTAAACACAACCACCGTTTTAAAGTTCTGTCCATGGGTCACACAAAAGGTGTGCGTTCTTTCAGCAAAACGAAACCAATGCACACACAAAATTATATTAAAACAGTGTTCTTCAAACTTGTTGACAATATTGAATTGTATTTTATCCATTGTGTAATGGAATATCTTTAATGGAAACAGTTATCTTAAATATTATATGTTAAATATTATATTCACTTTTAAATGTGAACAACGATAAAAAAATAACGATTGTAAAACGTATATTGTTACTTGCATGCGCAAGAAATAGGAGTGGATGGCGATTAAATTATCGGGGTCCGCTCTTAAGTCCGACGCCTCATAAAGCCCGGTTCATACTTCATACGAAAGCGAATGCGAAGCGAAGTTGACGTCATAAAACATTCGCTGCGAAATTCGCTCGAGTTGAATTATGTTCAACTTTTACAAATTCGCAGCGCGAATACTTGCCATGACGTCACGAATTCACGTTCGCTTTTGCTTTCGCGCCGAGTATGAACCGGGCTTCAGTCCAACAAAATCGCATCCACTTACCAAATGAAGGCCTATAAGTCCTACGCCATATAAGTCTGAAATTTCGGACTTATGAGGCGTCGGACCTATGAGGCGTTGGACTTATGCTACGGCCCCAAGATATCAGTCGGTGTATATGCATTCTGGCTATTTTAATTATAAATGCACTTTTAGTTATTTCAATTGTCTTTCTAAAGAGGGTGCTCTACAAAAATAGTGGTATCCACCGAAAAAATATTAAAGTCAAACCCGCTTGTTTTCCAGAAAATAACTGAAGAAATACCTGTGGTATTGAACTAAAATCTCGACCAATGATTGATCGTAACATACAACATAGATATGATGAATATTGAGAGACATAATCAGACAGTTAAAATAAAATAGCCAAAAAAATATGGTATGTTAAGCGCAAAAAAATACGATTCCAATAATTATTACATTAATCGTACATTGAACAATAACTCAAGATCTACCTGCTGTATTGACTGAAAATAGCGCAAAATCATTGATCCTGATACAAAACACAAATCTGTTGAACATTGAGATAAGTCTCTAAACATAAAAATAATATACCTATGACAATATGGTTGTTCAGCGCAAAAAAATACGATTCCAATAGTTTTTTTAATTAAACGCATATGGAACAATGTGTTAACATTTAGTTTTCCGTTCGATAACTCAAGAACTACCTGCTGTTTTGACTTAATTAAAATATCGTCGAATCATTGGTCCTGATACATAACACAATCTGTTGAATATTTAGAGAAATCTGCAAAAAAAACTTAAAATAATATCACCAAAATAAGGCGGTTTGTTTAACGCGAAAAAAATGCGATTTTAATAGTTTTTACATTAAACGCAAATGGAACAATTTGGTAAGACATTAGTTTTCCATACGGAACCTCAAGAACCACCGGCTGTATTGACTATTAATTTCGTCCACTTATTTGTTGTAACATATAACACAAATCTACGGAATATTTAGAGAAATCTGCAAAAACTTAAAACAACATGACCAAAAAAACGTTGTATGTTTAGTGCGAACAAAAAATACCTGATAGCAATTAATGTCAACGTAAATTGAACAGAAGTCCACACTCGTCTGCCGGACGATAACTCGATAAATTTGGTCTTATCATTAGTCACAAAATGTAACACAAATAGTTTGTTTGTCAAGTGAAAATGTCAAACAATAAAATGATTTAACCGAAATAATGTGGAACAAGCAAAAATAATACAATCCAAAAATGAGTTAAGTTTCATTGAATATTTAGAGAAATCTTCAAAAACTTAAGATATTATGACCAAAATAATGTGGCATGTTTAATGCAAAAAAAAAATGCCCTATAGCAATTTAAGTCAACGCCAATTGAACAAAGGTTTACACTCGTTTCCCGTTCGAAAACTCTAAAAATATACTCTAATTAGTTACAAATTCGTCCAATCATTAGTACTCACTGGTTATCCGGACGATAAATCAAGAAAGGCATGCTCTATTGAGTTACAATTTCGTCCAATCAATAGTGTCGTAAATGTAACACAAATATGTTGAATTTCAAGAGAAACAATAAAACTATTTTCACCAAAAATGTGGTGTGTTTAGCGTAGAAATTACAAACCAAATAGACGTTTCATGGACCAAAACCAATTCACTTCTTTTCGGGACGATAACGCAAGACTTCTCTGTGATACGGAATTAAAATTTCTTCCATTGATTGGTCCTAATATATAGCGCAAATCTGTTGAATGTTGATAGAAATTCGCAACGAATAAAAAATAATAAAGACACACAACTATGTAGTGTTTTTCTAGGGTGAAAAATACAAGCCGAATTGAAGCCACTTAAATTCTTTCAAAAGAGGGAGCGCTACACAAATAGTGGTCACCACCGAAAGAATAATCGGAAGAGAAAAAAAAATGCCCGTCTGAAGTCAAACTCACTCCCATTCCGGATATTAAGTAACCAAATACCTGTGGTGTTACTTTAAAACTCCGTCCCATCATTGGTTTTATTATAACATGAATGTGTTAACTAATTTAGTAATATCATGTGATAAGATATAGAATATAAATTCTAAATAAACAAGGTTTGAAAACTCTAGTTTTTGATAATGTGGGACCTTCATGCCCCTTGTAATACACTCTGGAAGAATGAAATCGAAATCTTCGGAAAGAAAGAATTGAAAAGACATTTTTAATATTTGCAAATGAATTTACAGATGTGTGTCGAGGGGGTTAGCTTTGAGAATGGGAGGGGGCAACAAAACTGATACCAATAGTTATTTATCTTTCAATAATTGAACAAGCGCAGTAAATATTACTAAGACGATGGTGTAGTCCACTCGTTTTATTCCCCCCACGGATTCTTGAAATATAATAATTAATCATTTGGGAGGCTAATCATCCTTCCTCGCAGCTGGGATGCTGAATTGCGAAGGACGCAGCTACAACGTGGTCGGGCCACTGGCACGAAAAAGGCGCCTTTGGTTGCCGGCCACATCGACCCATATATGACCACGGAGCACAGCCTGAAATCGAAAGTGTTTGATTTTGCTGGAGGGAGGAAAACCGGAGGGCACGGAGAAAAACCCTCATGGCACAGGAGAGAACCACCGCACAACTCTACTCACACGTGATCCGCGGCCAGGATTCGAACCGTGGTCACCTTGGTGAGAGGCGAGCACTTTAGGCACAAGCCACCCACGCCACCCAAAATGCTATTATGATGTAGTCAGGAAAAATAATGAAGGGAAAATAAAAGGCGTCTTCACGTATTTCGATTCTGTAACGGCCAGCTTGCCGGGTGTCAGGCCCTTTTTACCTGCTCTCCTTCGCCTCCACTCACCGCCTAACATAACTGGAAGCACATGGACAATTTGGTTCTGTATCCGCCGTGAAGGGGCAGGGTGTTTAGGCCGTTTGGGTCTGAAGATTGTAAAACATTAATTAGGTGGTTGCGTCCTGCAGATTGATGGTAGATGGGTGAGATGGGGGGGGGGGATGTGGGGTGGCAAAGCCTTGGTGAGAGAGGCTAGATAGAGTGAAGGTTGAACCCACGTCAGCTTACGGGCAGGTATGTTAGGGGCAGGGTCGTTGCCAAGTGTAGCGGTGAGGTCAGAGTACCCGATTTAGTAAAAAGAAAATGGTCTGCGCATTAAACAGGCGACCAGCTCCTAATGCCAGACGGCGTAGTACGGACGTCCTGTCCTCTTTGCCCCTGGTTATAGCTGTCACAACCCCCCCCCCCCCCCCCGCAGGACTGTTCTTATCAGAACAAAAACTACTTAGCAAAGTTGATAATAAGCAGGACAAGTTCTTTTCAGAACTAATATCTTCTAAGCAGTAGTTATTACCACATGGTGTTACCGCAAACCGAAACGATACCGATACCCCACCATGCAAAGCCTCAAATCTAAATTCCCCCCCCCCGTGATTTTCAAATATCCTATGGCAGATTTATTTCAGTAAAAATATTATTGCTGTACGTTCCCATCGTCGTCAAAATCATGGTCCCGTCCGCATGATGAGAAACGATACGTCACTTCAAACTCAGTGGCGTAACCCGGAAAGCTAGGGAGGGCGTGCCTCACCACTCAGCCTTCCTGGGATTCGGGGGAGTCTTAATTAAGGTCCCTTTAATGAACCACGCCAATGTGTAATACTTTGCAGCGTAATATCTCTCGAAAGTACTAAGTTTAAAAACGACACACCCTAGAAAGGTATAAGAATAGGTACTGTTTGGAATTGTGGGCAGTATTGTTTCCACTAGAATTCAGGCACACTCAGGGGCACACTTAGTGATTATTTTTGAATTTCGGTAGAATATGGGCCACCGTCTTTTCAAATTCTCTCAGTAGGTATTCTTATAGGCCGGCCTATTTTAGCGGGGAAAACTGTTGGTTGTCATAAGCAGAAAATTGATGAGTGAATTACTAAAAACAGTGGCACTCGATAGGTAATTTAGGTCATTACACGACTGTTTATGCTGTAAAAATAGATTTACTCTTCCTCTTCCTGTCGACGAAACTATTAATAGAAAGGGGAACAACAGCACTCTAGCATTAAATATGAGCGTATGAGGAAATCGTACAGCTTTCACCCTTCTCCGCCTCAGCATATTGGTTAGGGATCCGCCGTTGGCTGACCAGGGTGGTTAGGAGGGGGAAATGATGGTTGGGCAGGGGCGCAATATGGGGATTCGAGCTTGGCTTGGAGATCAGGCTATTGACGGCTGGCGTTTCATAAGAAAAGAATTGGCATAATTATGTGTTTGGTTTTAGGTATAGGTTAGGCTCAATAAGCGGAGATGGGAGTGCCTCAATAAGCGGGGAGGGGGTTCTTCAGGTGCAAGGTCGATTGCATGCCGAGAAGTTGGCCGGGCCGAGCGCGCGTTTGAAGGTGGATGGGGATGGACATGGTTATAATTAAATTGCCTTTTGGAACGGCTGGGTTCTGCAAAATAAGTATACTTCATCGTAAGAGGGCGGTAACTGTACATGAACCTGATATTATGCACACAATATATTGAAGTTCTTATTACTTTTTTCTTTTCAAGCTAAATTATTACACCTTCGTTTTTCTATCAGAAATGTAGACTGCATAACATGACTACAAAATACTAGCCACCAAATGCGTGGTTCCATTAAATAACACGAAGCGCACAACAAACACTGATTGAATCACATATGGCCGGTGTCCGTCATTATTCTATCCACCAATCATAGTTAGTCACCCAACAAGTCGGTGACCACAAGTGAGTGGTCTGTGATTGACAGGTGCCAATCACAATCCACGCGTTTGAATGTGTCACTGACATCCCTACGCTCATTCCACCAATCAGATGCGGCTATATCAGTGTAGGTGATACAAGCTTCAGGCTTAACATGTGACAATGCAATATTAACATCATTTCCCTCTCATTAATATGAAGCGAGTCAGTGATGTGTGATTGACAGCGTGCAGGGGCCAATCTCAAACCGAGCTTGCAAGTTCCTCAGTCACTGCTCGGGAAATCGACGTCAATATTTAAGTCACAAGCTGCCGGTTCATTCCTCACAACGACCGCAGCTCATGTTCACGTTCAGACGACATCCCGAGAGAACTGTTTGCAAGATCGAACAAGAATTGCACGGTGAGTCTTTGAAACAATCGTTTACGATAATTCTGCTAACTTTGGGATTAATCTTTTTGATATATGATATTGGCACACATGTTCTTATAGCAAAAACAGTGCGCTGTAAATATTTCCGACCGTGATGATCCCATTCCCATACGGTTATTCGATAACTTATCATGCGATATTGGTGCTTGAATCATAACCAGGTATTATGTTGCTTAGACTACAGCTGAATTAGCTCTAGTCTGAAAAGTTGATGCGGATTCAGACCGACATTTTGTGAGGCCAAAATCAGGCAATGATATAGCTAAGAGCAAATAGTCAAGATTTTGTTATTTGTTCGGAATAAGGAATTCATGTCTGACAATATTTCTGCTACTACTTACATAGTGCACTCTCGACGCACAATAATTACCCAAATACTGAATAGTGAAAAACAACACTACAAATTAAAGGAAGTTTCATAGTTTTTCATTGCCATTCAGATTCGCCGTTTTTCCAGTCAAACCTGGCTGTAGGTTTTTCAAGAGTGTATTACATCTAGTTCCTCATTGTTAATGAAGTTCACGCACTTACATAATTATTCACATGAACAGTTTTAACCTTTTTGTGTTCAAAGAAAGAAATCTTGCGGAAGCTCGACACTTGACCCATAATATCAATATGATAAATCACCGTCTTTGTTTTCTTTCTATAGTTTTCCCTGTTTATAGTTTCAGACATAAAATCCCGATGCGATCCGCTCAATTTTTTTCCCGGCAATCACTCTAACCAATTCAGGATAAAAGATTATGCGGAAGTTGGCCACGGAAGAACGTAAAAAGGAAATCGGGACATCTCAAACATCCTGTCCTATGTTGTGTTATTGAAAATTGGGATAATCTCAATACCTTTTGCACTTGTTTAAACTGTGTCATTTCACTAGATAACAGTGCGCCATTCCGGTTTGATCGCTATATAGGCCTGAACGGTTATACTTTCAAGCATTGCACGATAAAAGTGTCTCTGGCTAGAATAGACTAGAGGGCGCAAATACAAACAGACCGGATCTTTAGTACACACACAGTTTTATTCAAGTTCAAATTGCTTTATCTGGCTGGATTCATTTCTAGAAATCCTGTTAAGAGTTGATGTTTGTACAAATTATTCAGGCCGCCTGCTGAGCTGTCCGACTTCCAAGTTTGAAGCACAAGCTTTCCTTTGCATCGCGAGGGCCGGGGCAATGGGGGGGGGAGGGGGGCTGCCCCCCCCCCCGGTCAAGCAAAACAAACAGTAGAAAAAAAAGAAAATAAAAGAGAGGTGTGAAATCATACTGTTGTTAAAATAAAGGGAGTGGGTGCAAAACATGATTAATCGGGAAAATGCTTCAAAATAAATGGATTTGGGGGAAATGTGTTTCGATCACTGCCGGAGGGGAGGGCGCCCCTCCGCACCCTAGATCAGCCAATATAAAATAAATCATATAGCAACATTAAAACATGTTGCTATTTCTGGACGTATTCGACCAGGAAAATACCCGTCAAATTATAATTTGTCCATTAATAATTAGTATAATATTTCCCGTTTTCGTAAGATGATTTATCAATATGAAACAAGTCTTTTTTTCGCAGTAGGCCTTATTTTGGGTGAGTGCTCAAAACTTCAATCATTCTATCATCTAGCCACTTAACCCTAAAAGGGCCGGGGGCCGCAATTCCCTCCTCTCAACTTTTACAGCGATAGCCTTGAAATTCTTTTTTATTTTCGCGACCCAAGCTGTTATTACTTTTTAACCACGAGCCTTGCGCATCTTTTGATACGCGCCGAGAAAAAAATAATTGTCTCATATACGTAGTGTACACAGAGCAGAATAACCATTCGTACATATGAATAATTAATTAGCCATAATTCCAAAGCCCTTTGACCTTTAATCATGAAATGTCTTGGGTATGTTCATGATAGGTTGCTTTATAGATGTACTGTCACTCAATGGCCGATATCTTAGGAGGGGCGGAATTTGCCCCCCCCCCCCTGCCCCCGGCAGAGAGATGGTCAAAATAACCCGGCCCTTTTAGGGTTAACATTGTTAAGTTCTGATATGCATGTGTGTTTTTTTTTTACATTCCTTCATCGAAAGGCCTGTCATGTTATACTTTGTTTCAACACTTTCACACAGTATCTTCAAGGGCAAATCCAGAGAGTTTCCTGCTTGGGGTGGATGTTGTGCCGGGAAAAGGGGGTGGACGAGATCTTTCATGTCACTGCTGGGGTCACTGCTGGGGGAGGGCGCCCCCTCCGCACCCTTGGATCCGCCACTGATCTTGCTAAACCTCCCAATTTCATTGAACATGTGTTACTTTGGCAAACGTATGCATGAAGTTGAATTCCCGAGCGGGACTGAAATCCAAAGCACAATAATTCACTGCAAAGTAACGTCAATTTCAATTGCCACTTTTTAAGGCGTATAATGAATATTTCCTTAAATATTTTGATTGTTCGCTAAAATCAACTTGGTTTGAAACTGATTGCCCGTTTTTAAGCGAATTTGAAAGAAAGTGTTCATCACTGAATAAGCAAGGTGTAAAATTGGACCCAAAAAAGCTATTTGAATGAAGAATTTGCTGTTTTAAAATTCACACAATTATGCTTTCAAAAACATTTCAACAACTTACTAATGGCTTAAATATACATAAGATTTTTTTGGTATAATGAATTTGAAAACAAGTGTAATGAAAGCGTTTGAATAAGTTTAATGTTGATCTCAGGGAACATTCAGTTCCCCGAGAAATTTCACAAAGCGAGATTAAAACATGTTGCTTTTTCTGGACGTATTCCGATCAGGAAACTACAAATAATCGTTTGACCGTTGATTTTATTAGTGAATAATTGTTCCTGGTTTCGAAAGAAACTCATAATTGAATTAATTTCTTTTTTCCTTACTGAAGGTTTTGAGGCAGTTCAGTCTAACTTAGTGCCATTAATGTTTTGTTCGGAAAACGGAATTCCTGTCTGACCATATTTACGCCACTGCTTTCATTCTGCACTTTCACAACAAAATTGTCCAAACTGCCTGATGGTTTCTTTAGTTCCTGAAAAACAAATTTTGATTTTTGTCGCTAGAGATAGCACACCATAGATTCATGGAAGTGATTATTGTCAATAAACATGGCTATTCACGTTCGACTGTTTTTTAGGCAAATCCAGTAGAATTTGTTTTCAAGAGTGTACTTGGCCTAAACATCAAGTTCCCTGCTATTATTGAAATTCACGCGCTCTCAATATTTCAGACGAATTAATCTGTTTCCTTTTTGTTAACATTTTGGTTAAAAGAAAACATATAAGTATACCTTTACCCATAATATCACTGTGATCAATAACCCCCTATATTTTCTTGCTGGTGTCCCCTGTTTATTGTATTTTTTTAATTTTCAAACATGAAATCCCTGTGCGATGCACTCACATGTTTTCCCGGCGGTCACTCAAACTAATATAACGCTGCGGAAATTGGTCACGGAAGAACGTATGCATACAGGAAATCCGGACAACTAAAACATGCCTGTCTTATTTGTGTTATTAATACTGTGTATATTCTTTGTACCTTTGAACTGGTTAAACCGTGTCAAGTTGCTAGTTCACAGGTGCGCCATTCCGGTTTGATCAGTTACCTGCAAGCGTTGCAGGTTTAAAGTGTCACTGGTTGGAATGAACTAGAGGGCGCAAATACAAACGCACCGGATCATGATGATGCACACAATTTTCTTCAAGTTCAAATTGCTTTTCGAGCATGATTCATTTGTAGAACAAATACATAAAGTTGTTGTTTGTAGAAATTATTCGGTCCTTTAGCTCTGCTGTCCGCATATTTCTTAGAAAATTATAAATGTCAGGGAAGGAAATATGCATATCAGAACTTTTAAAATTGTAAAGTGCTAAAGCCATAGCATGTTCATTTCATTAGGTCGCAGTTAGAGCATTTACGATTTCGTTTAAATGTTTCACAACAGCTTGTGGTCGAACTGTTTTCTACATTTTCATTTGTTTACTTTCCATTTTGCACCGAGTAGGCCTATAGGCGAATTTGAACAATAAACTTTATTTGTACACAGTATTGAATGGGTGAGTGTTCCAAATGTATTTATCTACATGTATCAGTTTGAAACTTTGCAAGTTTTCATATGCATATTTCCTTCACTGGCATTATAAATGGCTGTAAATTCCTTGATACGGCTTTCTCAAAAGTCCTGCCATTTTCACCTGTTTTAACACTATAACACAACATCTTGTTAATGCAACTACCCAATTTCATTGAACATTAATGGTGCTGCTTTTACATAATCTAGAACAGTCCTGTGATCAAATTGAATGCCCAAGCTGGAGTGACATCGAAAGCTCAAAAAATTAATGCATTGATAAGTGTTTTTCATGCTTTTCACGCGAGTACGAAGAATTTGAAAGAAAGTTTTGCATTGTTGAATGAGCATGGTGTGAAGTTGGACGGAAAAAGCTATTTAAATAAAAGTGTACTGCTGTAAGACTCACATAATTTGCTTTCTAAGAAAAAAACTGCTGAATTTAATGTTTTACTAGTACCCCAAAAATAGATCTACCGGTACCCTTTGTTCTTGATAGATGAATTTCATTAAAAGTTTTGATCAAAACCTTTTACTTTGATTACATGGAATGCTGATTTTACTGAGTCAGAGAATAAACGAGAATTTGAACAATGCTATATTAACACAAATTGCTTTCTCTGGACGTCTTTGGCCAGGAAAGCCTCCATTATTCTAATCATGATAGCGTTATTTATTAATGAGTAAATGTTCATGATTTCGAATATTGATTTATCGAAAAGGAAACAAAAATACAATCAATTCAGAATCGATCATAAAATTATGTTAATCCTTACTCAAGTATAATCATTACCGGTTTCTTTTTCAGCCTACACTTAACTCCTTGTGATCTCTTTTTGGACCTGATCTTCAACTGCAGAACAAACCATCGAGGTGGGTGTGTTGATGTTTAATTCATGACTCTATCAGGACCAGGGAAGGGTCGAGATGTTTACCCCCCCCCCCCGCACCAACCCATCCACCCTACTGCACCCCCGAAACTAAACTTTGGAAAAAAAACCCCTCAAATTCGGTCCCCTCCCGAACTTGTATCGGCGGGCAAATAATAACAAACGCATCAAGAGGAGTGCACACCGGTAAATAGGCCTCAATCCATACGTCTAGCTCATGAATAAAACTTATCCCCAAGAGATATTCTATATTAGAGAGTTTTGAGAGCCATACATTGGGGAATTGAAGAGATATGGCAATGAATCTCTGGCCCGGACTTGAGGCTTCCAATTCTGAGCATTTTGGGAGAATTGGGCTCGAAATTTGCGCTATTTGGCCATGTTGTGGAGGGATCGTTTTTATAAGATGGCTACCTTTCCGCTTTGGGGAAAATGGGGTAGTCTTCTTTGGGTGAGAATTTCTCGAATAGTCAAAGGTCAACCCAACAAAAAATGAAAATAAAATGAAAGATCACATGTTGATCATTATTTTTATGTGCAGCTAAAATACCTGTGAAGGTTTTTAGATTTTTTAAAAGAATTTTGAAGTATGGGCATTTAACACTAGTGTCTATTGGAATTTTAATGCAGGGTTGCACCAGTAAGGTTTTGGGCTTTTTGGCAAATCGCATTTTACCAACAGCACTTTCTTCCAAAAGAGGGCGCGCTACTCAAATAGCGGTCATTGTGAACGCGGAGATCTGTCCAACCGAAGTCGGCTTTAGTTGAACAAAAATAAACACTCTTTGTGGAGAAGAATATCTACAGAAAAAGACATTGCATTGAATTGAAATGTTGTCTGATGATTGGTCGTGATATATGAAACAACGAAAGTGAAAATGGACTAAAATACCTCTGAGAGTTTCGAGTATATTTGAAAGAATTTTGAAGCATGGACATTTAGCACTTATGTCTATGGGAATTTGAATGCAAGGTTGCACCCGTAAGGCCTTGGGCACTCCCGTAAATTTTGTCAAAAGCATTTTTTTTAAAAAGAGGGCGCGCTACACAAAATAGTGGTCACTGTGAACTTGGAGATCTGGGCATTTAGCAATATAGTGTTTGGGAATTTTAATGCAGAGTTGCACCCATAGAGCCTAAAAGTACGCGCGCCATTTGTTTTTGAGCGCCTGAACCCCCCCCCCCCCCTAAATACGACCTTTCTATGGGCATTTTACATTGGGTTGCCCTTTCTCTTTTTGGAAGTAAGATGTCATTTTTTGGCACGATTTTTCTCTTTCACGTCATGCGGATTTTCAGTTTCTATTTGAGATGCTAGTAAAAATTTTACGGAGGGTGATTATCTTAAGAATAAATGTCCCAATGATCCAATTTTTCAAAACTACGACTTTTAGACGCTATATTTTTCGTATTTTGAGGGGTCCGGAAGCGCGCCACCAGCTGTCAGCTTCCAGGTTCTATTCTAAGGGTTGACCCAAACAAAATCGCTTTTCATGCATTTTGAGCCCCTTGGCCTCAGAAAGGCCGCTGTCATAATAAAGCCGAACGCATTCTCTTATTAATTGTTTCTCAAAGTCAGAAATGTCTTTTAGACAAATTATTCAGTTTATCTTACCTCAATATTTTTATCTACTCTTTCCTATTGATTGATTTATTTTTGTTTTAGCCATTCTCGATTGATTTGTTTTTAGTTTGATGTATTGGTTTCTTTACAGATGAAGATCTGCGTGGCCACCATTCTGTCAATCGCCCTCCTTCTGGGTAACTCTGTCAAGCTCCGAGCTTCCGTTACTGGGCCGGTTCCCTCGGATGGTGATGGTCCTGCGTCTCAGGTGTGTCAGCAGTGCTGCCAGGGACCTGCTGCAATACCCGGCATACCAGGTCTGCCTGGGCCAGTAGGACCGATGGGGCCGTACGGTCAGCCGGGGTCAAAGGGCGACAAGGGTGAGCCAGGTCACAAAGGTGAGATTGGACAGATTGGACCTGTGGGTGATCGGGGAGCACCTGGGAACACTGGGTCTAAAGGTGATGATGGGATTGGTCTGCCTGGCAAGATAGGTCCCAGAGGTATACCTGGTATCGTTGGAAGAATCGGAGAAACTGGTGTCAAAGGTCAGAAGGGTGAGCCAGGGGAGACACCAGACGATTCAAACCAGCGGGTAGCATTCACCGCTGTGAGGACGAGCCACTCGGATGAATCTACGAGTCACGACACCCGTTTGCCCTTCCAGCAGACCGAGACGCTTCTGCCGGGTACCAGTTTCGATCCCGAGACCGGTACGTTCACATGTAGTGTGCCGGGCACCTACGTATTTACATTTTCTGCTCTTAAGTATGGCAACAGCGGTACCCTTGAAATTCATCTTGTTAAAAACAATGACAAGGTGATTTCCACCCATGGTGAAGTAAATCAACGAGGTCAGTTGTCTGGAAGCTCGGTGCTGAGTCTCCAGCGTGGAGACACGGTGTATGTTACCATGTACGGTAAGGTGCATAGTGGTAAATACACCTCATTCAGCGGCTTCCTCCTTTTCCCGGAGTCAATTAATTAATTGATAAATAATCACCTCGCATAAATATGCTGGAGCAGTGGTGCCCCCCCCCCCCCCCCCCCCAAAAAAAAAAAAAGAAATTCGCTTTCCATTTTGCCGAAACAATAACCAATGAATTAACAGAAATGATGTTCATTGTAATAATAGTAATACTTGATGACGACAAAATGTCTTCTATGGGTACCATTAACAGGTATGATAAACATGATTAATTTTAACTACATGTTTAGCATTGATATATGAAAACGGTTTACAAAACATCAAAACATACTTTTAAAAAATCATTAGAAATAAGATAAAATTAATAGTTTCAGTTTTAGAAGAAAATATTTTAAGCCGTGATTGAAAAATTCCAAATTCATAAATATTTCTCGGATGAACCAAAAATAAGAAACAAACTGTTCCAATAATCTAATCGAGAATTAACAAATGCACGTATTATAAAATAATGTATAAATGGACTTGCGTAACGCGAACTCAAAATGAATACTAATCTAACTGAAGCAACCAATCTCCCTTTGGGTTCAGGAGTCCCTGTTATTTTATTTAAAATTGAGCACATTGTATATTATTTATACATGTATTTTAGTAAAGAATAGTTGCCATAAAACATTAACCAGTAATATGACTTCCCACTCAGATTCAAGACGTTTGGGATGTAAGTAGAAAAATACATATAATTTCCTTATACTTTACCAACAATTAAAAAAAATCCTTTGAAGTACCAGAAAATCTACAATATTATTATTACATATTTAAACATAACCTTGTTAACCATTCAGAACACAATATAAAACTTTTTGATAGAATCATATGACATTTCGAGGAATAAGCTGAGATAATTGCGGTACTAGACAGATAGAACCAGTGTTTGTGTGAAAAAGAACAGCAGTTAACACTCTCTAACCAAACACACGAATGATGCGTTGAGCATGTCGAGAAAACTGTTTGATGTAGTTCAAGAAATTTAACTTTGAATCAAATAGGAATTGTCGTGGGTCATTAGTGAATTTTTCATCGTTCCTAACAGTTCCTTGTCTATTTGGCAAATTGCCAGTTGAAAACTATCATAATTTAAAAATAATAGCATAAGCCAAGTAAATGTTTGTGTCAATGACACACATGTCCATTATTCTCTGAGTTAGTATATCTTAACCTGAAGCACAGTGTAGCCCTTGCCAATTCTGGCTTGGCAGACTGACGTGAACGCGAGTTAACAGTTATTTATACCAAATTAATATTTTGTGAAAAAAAATAAAATCGTTTTAATACCATAAAGTAATATCCAGCCTTATCTACATTGGCAAAGTAGTAATTTAAAAAGTATAAAGAAAAACAAGTTTAGGTCAATAGTGAGCTTGCTAAGAACTTGGCCATAAAGATGCCTTCAAATGGGAAATCAGGGTGACTCACAGCTTCACACAGTTTGTGTTGTATGATAGTTAATAATTCGTTCACGATAAACAGGTAGTCCGGGATCCTAATTTTTTTCCCAGGAGCTAGAACAAATGAAGCGGCCCACCGAGAAACAAACATCCCATATTACATTGAGGAGAACAATAATTCGAGATCAAGTGTCGGAAAAAAAATGACAATTCTGTTATAAGTACACTATCATGGGCAACAAGAAAGTGACGCCCTCCTAAGGTTGTAATTGCTAAGGAAAGAAGTCTGTTGTACACGGATGGATCGAAACAGTTGGGTGAGTTTGGGATTGGGTTTGGTTGGGCGAGGGTCAAGATTTGGGTTTGCATGTTTCTGTGTTTGGTTTTGGTATAGGCTGGGTTCAATAAGCGGAGGTGGGAGGCCTCAATATTTTTTGCTCAAATAACGTGGAAGTCTGCACGGTCACCGTATGCCTTGCCAGGCTTTGGACGAACTTTTAGGAAGGTTAAACTGAACCCCATCACAGCTTTTAGTGCGAATGTTAAACGCATGAACTGATATTTACTCTGTGAAGTACCGTAGCGCTGCCTCACCATGGCCGATAAGTTTGAAAAGTACCGAAGAATCGTGAATTCATTCCGCACCGTAACCGAATGCCAACGTAGTTCCTGAAGTACGGGCGTACGACCCTTCCTTCCGCATATTTGTTGTTATTTCTTAAACTGGTAATCGTTTGAAAAAAACATAAAACGTTACAATAGTCTGTCTGGGAAGTAACAAATGCATGTATTAAAATATATTGTTGTTGTTAACAAATATTGTTTTTTTTTTTTTTTCATTTGCATTTCGCATACCGTATACAGCCAGAGATTAATTGAAGTCTGGTGATATCATTTATTTAACCTCGAAAACTTTTTCTTGAAACAAAACAAGAGTTTCAAATTGCGCCACAGTGAACCACGAACTCTCAACTTTTGTTAAACACTTTATTTTGTATCCCATGTTATACATTTATAATTGAGTTGTTGTTCATGTTAAAAGTTGAGTTTTAGAGCTTTCACTATGTTGAAATTGTTTACGATTTAATGTAATTTGAGTTGATAATGTGACACTATATCAGCAGATTACGCAATTATGATTCTATAGTATATATTTGATTCTAAGAAACATTTTTTTCCCAAGTATACATTTGAGGACGTGCTCTGTTTAACAGCTTACCTAATTTAAGCACAGAAATTAATCATATAACATGTAATCAGTATCGAATATAGATACTCAAAAACTGTATTTTGAACATTTTAATTACTTTAATTGAACATTTAGCTTTTAACAATGTGGAAAACCTTGTCCCACTCGTAATACATTCCATCGAATTCCTCTCAAGACAGTAAAATTGCAGAGAAATATTGTCGTTGAAATAAACGAGCAAATCACAGTCTGATTTTTACGAACACAATAATTTCTTATTAAGTACTTAAATCTGTGATTATAGATAACAATTCTAATCCCTTTGGTATAACAAATTATTGCAAACAGAGTCAGTTAATTACCTGTATTTTTGTCCATTTTTGTTTGTTTTGACTTCTAGATTTGGGGATCGGTGTTAATGAAAGGCCGGGTTAACATTGGTTGAGGATGGATGGCGTGGAGGATGAATGATTAGTGGTGTTGAGGGGGTTAGGGATTGAAGATGAGGGGCGGGGAGCAAAATATGATGCTGATTGTTACTTATCTTCCAATAATTCATCAAGAACAATAAATGGCACTAAGACAATGGTGTAGTCTACTTATCCCATTTACCCCACAGATTCTTAAAATGCTAAAACATGTAGACAGAACAAAACGAGAAATGAAAAATGCTGGATGTCAGGCCCATGTATCATTGCCCCCTCCCTCCCCTCCCCCAACACAACCAGAAGCCCACCGACAGTGTTGTTCTGCATCCACCTGTGAAGAGCAGGGTGTTCAGGTTGGCCTGGATTTGAAGGGTGATAGAGATAAGGTGGTTGCGTTTCGCAAATTAATGGGAGATAACAGGCGTAGCCAGCGGGGGGAGGGGGGGGGGTAAGGGGGTATTTATCCCCCCCCAATATTTTGTAAAAACTACCTTTTTTTCCATTCAAATGCCCTTTTTCAACGGGTTTACCCCTCAATCATTTGAAAAGAGTGCCCTTTTTTTAAGAAGAAGTATCTTTTTTTCTGATCAAGTGCCAATATTTAAAAGAAAAGGTGCCCTTTTTTCTCGGGATATGCCGTTTTGGCTGACTTTTTTCGGAATTTGGCACATGTATCGCGTAAAAAGCACCATATATTGGCCGTTTGTGCTCATAATCGTCGGTTTAACACAGCGCCCCCATCGACAGTTGCCCCCCCCCCCCCGCCCCCCAACACGCTTTTCGATTTTACGGAGGCCAAGTGTCCGGAGAAAAAAACCTGTCTACATTTCACCACGGATGTGCAAGTGCCCTTTTCAAAACAATTACCCCCCCCACAATAAAAATGACCGTGCTCCGCCCCTGGAGATGGGTGAGAATGAGAGAAAGGGCATTGGTGAGAGAGGCTGAATAGGGGGGGGGGGAGCTGTACGATTTCCTGACACGCTCATCTTACAAACGCCGGGTATGTTAGGGCCAGTGTCATCGCCACGTGAATGGGGGGGGGGGTTGGATGTGTGCAGGGGCGGAATTCGTGCGGAGGGGTTTATCAGCAAAACAAAGCTGAAGGGAAATAAGGTCCGAATTTCATTTCGTTCGAATTCATTTTTTTTTTCTAATTTATATTTTCTTTTTTAGAAAAGTAAATTCCTAAACGCCCACCGTATACCTATTATGCGGCTGACGTTTGGGAGAGAAAACAAATCCCGCACATGCAGGATGGTAAAGGGTGCACACCGGTAACTAGGCCTAAACCCATCCGCCGAGGTCATGAAAGACAGTTAAACCCTCAAAATATTCTATATTAGAGAGTTCTTGAGCCATAAAATTGGGGATTTGAAGAGATAAGGCAATGAACCCTCTGGCCCGGACTTGGGGCTTCCAATTCTGAGCATTTTGGATGCATTCGGGCTCGAAAGTGGCGCTATTGTGTCATGTTGTGGCAGGATCGTTTTTGAAGATGGCTATTGTTCCACTTTGGGAAAAAATAGGGGTCGCCTTCTTTGGGTGAGAATATCTTGAAAAGTCAATGGTCAACCCACACACAAAAAGGAAAATAAAATAAAAGATGACATGTTGATTACCTTTTTGTCTGTGCAGTTATACCCGTGAGAGTTCTGAGAATTTTTTACAAGAATTTTGAAGCATGGTCATTTAACACTGGTGTCTTTGAGAATTTTAATACAGGGCTGCACCCCAAGACCTGTAAATCGACTCCCAAAGACATAAGTGATAACTACACGTACTTCCCGATTGTTTTTTAGTAATACTCATGATTGTAGATATCCAACGCATGGTGTTTGAAATTTTAATTGAATACATGTAGTATTTCTTTGCCCCCAAAACGAGTTAATACTGTATTTCAAAATTAGAATTTCGTCCAGTGATATGTCATGATGACTGCGTAACATTATGATATTTAATATTATGGGGAAACTGTCAAACAATGAAATAATAATACATGTTTGACCGAAACAAATATAGTATCTTAAACGCGAAAAATACAAACCGAATGAAAACAGAAAGTCAACGTCCAAGAAATATGACACACGCAATAACCCGAGCCTACCAGGCCCAGATGTTTTAAGTTGTAAGTTTGGCCAGTAATCGGTCTTGATGTATTACTCATCAGGAGATTCTATTTCGCAAGAAACCGTCAAACAACTAATGAAAGTTTATTTCGAGAAAGGGCGCGCTAAATAAAACTAGTTTTCATTAATAGTTAAGTTTTCATCAATAGAGGGGGCGCCTCATAAATAGTGGTCTCCACAAAGCGAGCAAATGTCAAGCCCCCATTGGCAAAAAAAACATAAGCCTAAAAGCATTATCTGCAATTGTGTGTTTTCTTGTGGTGTGCCCCTCCCCCAGCTGGTAATGTGGCCCCTCCCCCCTCCCCCATGCCCGGAGCTGGCAATGGTGATGCTCCTCAGACACTCAGGTTAATACTGATTCCCGATAAATTTCTCTCATCCAAACTTCATTTAAGAAAAAAAAAGCTCGTTTCCGGTGTCATATGAAAATCAGACTCCTGTGAAAACTTATAACACCTTCACCCTAGTATTGGTTGAGAATGTCTAACCTTGGTAAAGTAACGTATTTACCAAATTGAATTCAATGTACAAGTTACCTAGATTGCATACTTGTTATGCAGGTAATGAAGATACCCTGAAACATTTTTATATTTTCGCTAAACTCAACCGGGTGCGAAACGCTTGCCCGTGTTTAAGTGCATATGAAAGAAAGTTTTGCATTTTTGAATGAGCGAGGGTGAAAAATTGGACTAAAATTTGAATGAAGACTTTGCTGCTTTCGACCTTACATAATGATGTCTTCTACAAACATTAATGTGATTGACTTACTAGCACCCTATTATCGGTTAAACTCTCTCGCGTGAGCGGTCACTCTACTAATGATCACTACCTAGACACGCACTATATATAATATTAATGACTCTGTATTTCATAGGGTCCTAAATTCACGCTACAAGAGACAACCCGGCGGAGACACGCCCAATGCAGTATCATTTATTAATCCTCGGAAGGATTTGTTTTCTCTCTAAAAACAAACAAACAAAGAAGTGAGTTTGCATTGCACCACAGTGGACCAATGACTCTTAAATGTCATTATTGTTTTTGTTTTGTTCTTGTGTGCCAAAATTATTTTCATCGGATTTTTAACGTGTTAAAAGTTTGGTCTTAGAGTTTAATTCTGATGAAATGATTGTTTACGATTTAATGCAATTTTAATTGTTAATGTGACACTATCAGAGCATTTTTAATATGCAGTTATTATTCTAATGCAAATGATTATTTTATTGTACAAAAGGTGTTGTTTATTTTGAAGTGCATTTACATTTCATAATATCTCTTTATTTGACTGCTTAACTAATTTAGTAATATCATGTGATAAGACATAGAATAGAAATTCTAAAAAAACTATGTTTTGAAAACTCTTGTTTTTGATAATGTGGGACATACATGCCCCTTGTAATATTTAATTCAATTCAATTCAATTCAGTTGACATTTATTTAGCACTCTCCAATAAACCGATACAAAGTTGGATGATGTAAGTACAATACAGTTGTATTTAAACAAGCAATTAAAAATGTGAAGGTAATAACCACCAGAAAAAAAAATAATGCTTTAATTGAATCTAATTATTTAAATTAATATTTTATAATTAATAGCAAGCGAAGTTGAGAAAGAGTAGAATAGGAGAATATAAGGCTGTTCACATAAGCCAAGGCTTGTAGGTGGAACGGCCTGGACAGACTATACGACGAAATACACTCTGGAAGAATGAAATCGAATTCTCCGGAAAGTAGAATTGCAAAGACATTTTGAATATTTACTAAAAAAAAGTTAAAAAAATCGTTTCTCTATTTTTGAAAAATATGTGCAACAAATCATTGAATTACTTTGTATTTCTGTATAGTTATTTTGCTGTTTTGTCGTCTTGAATTTGAGGTTCGTGTTCAAGGCCCGGTACAGATGTGTGTCGACGGGGTTAGGGGTTGAAAATGGGAGGGCGCAACAGCGGCGGCGGAGAGGGGTTTGAAACTCGGGGGGGGGGGGGCATCACCAAAAAGGGGCACTTGCAAGCCCGTGCTGAAATGTCGACACGTTTTTTTCACCGGACACTTGGCCTCCGTAAAATCAAATAGTGGGGGGCTGGTACCATCTTCCAACATAGCGGGCGCATTTAAAAACCAACGATTATATGCTAAATATGCATTATGTGCCCTTTCAAGGCCGTATTGTATGGGTTTTGGGACTTGATTTTCATATTCCTCGTTTATATCAAAAATATCTATACCATTATTGGGATATGGTTATTTCTAAGAAATAGTAAGATACTTTAAGGGCATTTTTGTTGTATCTTGAGGGGGCACTTTACTGTTCGAGGCGGCACATTTATGGCCGCAAAAGGGGCACTTGGGAAAATCGGGGGGGGGGGCAAACGCCTCCCCCAGGCCCCCCCCCCCCGGTTCCGCCTCCCCTGGGGCGCAACAAAACTGATATCAATATTTATTTATCTTTCAATAATTGAACAAGACCAGTAAATATTACTAAGACGATGGTGAAGTCCACTCGTTTCATTTCCCCCACGGATTCTTGAAATATAATAATTAATAATTTGGGAGGCTAATCATCCTTACTCGCAGCTGGGATGCTGAATTGCGAAGGACGCGACTACAACGTGGTCGGGCCGCTGGCACGTAAATTCGCCCATGGCTGCCGGCCACAACGACCCATATGGCCAAGGAGCACAGCCTTAAATCGAAAGTATTCGATTTTTCCGGAGGGAGGAAAACCGGAGGGCACGGAGAAAAATCCTCCTGGCACAGGAGAGAACCAACGCACAACTCTACTCACATATGATCCGTGGCCAGGATTAGAACCGTGGTCACCTTGGTGAGAGGCGAGCAAAGTTACGCACAAGCCACCCACGCCACCAAAAATGCTAGTATACTGTAGGCGGGAAAAATAATGAAGGAAAAATGACACGCATCCCCACGCCTATCGATTCTGTAACGGCCAGCTTGCCGGGTATCAGGCCCTTTTACCTGCCCCCCTTCCCCTCCACTCACAGCCTAACATAACCGGAAGCACATCGAGACTTTGGTTCTGTCCACCGTTGAGGGGCAGGGTGTTCAGGTCGGGTTGGGTCTGAAGGTTGTAAGACATTAATAAGGTGGTTGCGTCCTGCAGATTGATGGAAGATGGGTGAGATGGGGGGGGGGGCAAAGCCTTGGTGAGAGAGGCTGGATAGGGTGAAAGTTGAACCCACGTCAGCTTACGGGCAGGTATGTTAGGGGCAGGGTCGTTGCCAAGTGCAGCGGTGAGGTCTGAGTGCCGGATTTGGTAAAAATGGTCTTCGCATTGAACAGACGGCCAGCTCCTCAGGCCAGACGGCGCAGTACGGACGCCCTGTCCTCTTTGCCACTGGTTGTAGGTGTCCCAACACCCCCCCCCCAGTGATTTCCAAATATCCGATGGCAGATTTTTTTCAGTTAAAATATTATTGCTGTAAGTCTGGTCGTGGTCAAACTCATGGTCACGGATGATGAAAAACGATACGTCACTTCAAACTCAGTGGCGTAAGTGGCGTGCCTCACCACTCAGCCTGCCTGGGATTCGGGGAGGCGCTTAACTCTTTTGAATGCTTCCTCCAGAAAATGAGGAGTCTAAATTAAGGTCCCTATAATGAACCATGCTAATGAGTAATACTTCGCTGCGTAATATCTCTCGAAATACTAGGTTTAAAAACGACACACCCTAGATAGGTATAAGAATAGGTACTGTTTGGAATTGTGGGCAGTATTGCTCAGCTAGAAATCAGGCACACTCAGGGGCACAATTAGTGATTATTTTGGACTTTCGGTAGAATATGGGCCACCGTCTTCTCATTTTTTTTCAGTAGGTATTCTTATAGGCCGGTCTATTTTAGTGGGGAACTGTTAGTTGTCATCAGCAGAACATTGATGAGTGAATTACTAAAAAAAAAGTGGCACTCGATAGGTTACCCAACGAAAAACAAATGTCCCGACACGACTGTATAATGTTGTACAAATAGATTTACTCTTCCTCTTCCTTTCGACGAAACTATTAATAGAAAGGGGAACAACAGCACTCTAGCATTAAATAAGCACCCCTTTCTCCGCCTCAGCCTATTGGTTCGGGATCCGTCGTTGGCTGCCCAGGGTGGTTAGGAGGGGGAAGGGATGGTGGGGCAGGGGTTCGATATGGGAATTCGTGCTTGGCTTGGAGATCAGGCTATTGAAGGCTGGTGTTTCCTAAGGAAAGAAGTTTGTTGCACATGGTAGGATCCAAACAGTTGGGGTAAGTTTGGGATTAGATTAGATCAGGCGAGGGTCAAGATCGGGGTCGGCCTAATGATGTGTTTGGTTTTAGTATAAGTTGGGATCAATAACCGGAGGTGGGAGGCCTCAATTAACGGGGAGGGGATTCTACATGTTCGAGGTGGATTGCATGCCGAGAAGTTGGCATGGCCGAGCGCACGTTTGACTAGTGGATGGGGATAGATGAATGGTTATAATTAAGTTGCCTTTTGGAATTGCTGGGCTCTGCAAAATAAGTATACTTCACCGTATGGACCTGATATTATGCACACAATATATTGAAGTTCTTATTGCTTGTTCTTTTCAAGCTAAATTATTACGCCTTCGTGTTTCTATCAAAAATGTAGACTGCATAACCTGACTACAAAATACTAGCCACCAAATGCGTGGCTCCATTAAATAACACGAAGCGCACAACAAACACTGATTGAATCACGCATGGCCGGTGTACGTCATTATTCTATCCACCAATCATATTTAGTCACCCAACAAGTCGGTAACCACAAGTGAGTGGGTGTGATTGACACGTGCCAGTCACAATCCACGTGTTTGATTGTGTCACCGACATCCTTACAATCATTCCACCAATTAGATGCGTCTATTTGAGTGTCGGTGATACAAGCTTTGGGTTTAACGTGTGACAATGTAACATTAACATCATTTCCCTCTCATCAATATGAAGCGAGTCGGTGATGTGTGATTTACAGCGCGCAGGGGGCCAATCACCAACCGGGCTTGCAAGTTCCTCAGTCACTGCTCGGGAAATCAACGTCAATATTTAAGTCACAAGCTGCCGGTTCATTCCTCACAACGACCGCAGCTCATGTTCACGTTCAGACGACAACCCGAGAGAACTGTTTGCACGATCGAACAAGAATTGCACGGTGAGTGTTTGAAACAATCTTTACGATAATTCTGCTAACTTTGGGATTAATCTTTTTGATATATGATATTGGCACACATGTACTTATAGCCAAAACAGTGCGCTGTAAATATTTCCGACCATGATGATCCCATTCCCATACGGTTATTCGATAACTTATCAGGCGATATTGGTGCTTGAATCATAACCAGGTATTATGTTGCATAGACTACAGCTGAATTAGCTCTAGTCTGAAAAGTTGATGCGCATTCAGACCAACATTTTGTGAGGCCAAAATCAGGCAATGATATAGCTAAGAGCAAATAGTCAAGATTTTGTTATTTGTTCGGAATAAGGAATTCCTGTCTGACAATATTTCTGCTACTACTTACATAGTGCACTCTCGACGCACAATAATTACCCAAATACTGAATAGTGAAAAACAACACTACAAATTAAAGGAAGTTTTATAGTTTTTATTGCCATTCAGATTCGCCGGTTTTCCAGTCAAACATGGCTGTAGGTTTTTCAAGAGTGTATTACATCTAGATCCTCATTGTTATTGAAGTTCACGCACTTACACAATTATTCAGATGAAAAATTTTAACCTTTTTTTGTGTTCAAAGAAAGAAATCTTGCGGAAGCTCGACACTTGACCCATAGTATCAGTATGATCTATCACCCGCTTTGTTTTCTTTCTATAGTTTTCCCTGTTTATTGTATCAGACATAAAATCCCGATGCGATCCGCTCAATTTTTTTTCCGGCAATCACTGTAACCAATTAAGGAGAAAAAAAATTATACGGAAGTTGGCCACGGAAGAACGTATAAAGGAAATCGGGACATCTCTAACATCCTGTCCTATGTTGTGTTATTGAAAACTGGGATAATCTCAATACCTTTTGCACTTTGTTTTTAAACTGTGTCCTTCACTAGATCACAATGCGTCATTCCGGTTTGATCACTATATAGGCCTGAACGTTCATACTTTCAAGCATTGCACGATAAATGTGTCACTGGTTAGAAGAGACTAGAGGGCGCAAATACAAACGGACCAGATCATTATTACACACACAGTTTTATTCAAGTTCAAATTGCTTTACTCCGCTGGATTCATTTCTCGAAATCCTGTTAACCCTAAAGGGGCCGGGTTATTTTGACCATCTCTCAGCCGGGGGGGGGGGCGGATTTCGCCCCCCCCTAAGATCTCGGCCATCGAGTGACAAAATTTTTTGAAACTCAGCACATGCATAGAGCAACTCTTCCTTAACATGCCCAAGAAATTTCATGACTATAGGTCAAAGGGTTTTGGAATTATGGCTAATTAATTATTCATATGTATGAATGGCAATTCTGCTCGGTGTACACGACGTATATGCGAAAATTCAGTTTTCACGGCGCGTAGCGCCGGAAAATTTTTCACTACGTGCCAACCCGTGGGCCGATTTTTATGTTTTTGGTATCAAAAGATGCGTAAAGCTCGAGGCTAAAAAGTCATAACAGCTCGGGTTGCGAAAAAATTTTTTTAGAAGCTATCGCGGAAAATGTTGAGGGGGGGGGCGGATTCCGCCCCCCCGGCCCTTTTAGGGTTAAGAGTTGATGTTTGTACAAATTATTCGGACCGTTTGTTTAGCTGTCCGACTTCCAAGTTTGAAGCATCAGCTTTCATGGGCGTTGCGAGAGGTGGGGGGGGGGGGGGGGGGGCATTGGGCGCTTGCTGCCCCCGGACATGCAAAAAATAAGGAGAAAAAAGGGGGAAAATAAAAAGACAGGCGTGGAATCATACTGTTGTTAATTAAATGGGAGTGGGGGCAAAACAAGAAGAAGATCAATCGGGAAAATGCTGCAAAATATTAAAAGGATGGGGGGGGGATGTGCTTCGGTCACTGCCGGAGGGGAGGGCGCCCCTCCGCACCCTGGATCCGCCACTGATTTTGCTACACTGCCCGATTTTCTTGAAAATGTGTAACATTTTGTAAACGTATGCATGAAGTTGAAACCCTTAGCGGGACTTAAATCCAAAGCACATGTGATTTCGATGCAAAGTAACGTCAATTGCCTACCTGTTTTTACGCGTATATTGAAGACACCCTTAAATATTTTGATTGTTCGCTAAATTCAACTGGGTGTGAAAATGTTTGCCTGTTTTATGCAAATTTGAAGGAAAGTGTTGCATTATTGAACGAGCAAGGTGTGAAATTGGACGGAAAAAGCTAGTTGAATAAAGAATTTGCTGTTTTAAAACTCACATAATTACGCTTCCAGAAACATTTCAATGTCTTAGGCTTCTAGTACCTCGAAAAAAATGCAGACATTTTTTATTTGTAAAACGAATTTGAATAAAGGTGTTAATGAGAGCGTTTAAATACATTGAATGCTAATTTCAGGCAACATTTACTTTCCCGAGAAATTTCATGTAGCCACATTAAAACATGTTGCTATTTCTGGACGTATTCGACCAGGAAAATACCCGTCAAATAATAATTTTTCCATTATTAATTAGTATCATTTTTCCCGTTTTCGAAAGATGATTTATCATATGAAACAAGTCTATTTTTTTTTTTGCAGTAGGCCTTATTTTGGGAGAGTGCTCAAAACTTCATTCATTCTATCATCTAGCCACTTAACCCTAAAAGGGCCGGGGGCCGCAATTCCCCCCCCCCCCTCAACTTTTTTCAGCGCTAGCCTTGAAATTCTTTTTTTTTATTTTCGCGACCCAAGCTGTTATGACTTGTTAGCCTCGAGCCTTGCGCATCTTTTGATACGCGCCGCGAAAAAATAATTTTCTCATATACGTAGTTTACACAGAGCAGAATTACCATTCGTACATATGAATAATTAATTATCCATAATTCCAAAGCCCCTTGACCTTTAATCATGAAATGTCTTGGGTATGTTCATGATAGGTTGCTCTATAAATGTACTGTCACTCAATGGCCGATATCTTAGGAGGGGGCGGAATTTGCCCCCCCCCGGCTGAGAGATGGTCAAAATAACCCTGCCCTTTTAGGGTTAGCATTGTTAGGTTCTGATATGCATGTTTTTTTTCTTTATGTACATTCCTTCATCTGAAAGTCATGTCATGTTATACTTTGTTTCAACACTATCACACAGTATCTTCAAGGGCAAATCCAGAGTGTTTCCTGCCTGGGTGGATGTTGTGCCGGGAAAAGGGGTGGAAGGGCTCTTTCAAGTGAAATGTGGCCTGATTTGATAAAACTTCGGTCACTGCTGGGGAGAGGGCGCCCCATCCGCACCCCTGCATCCGCCACTGATCTTGCTAAACCTCCCAATTTCATTGAACATGTGTTACTTTGGCAAACGTATGCATGAAGTTGAATTCCCGAGCGGGACTGAAATCCAAAGCACAATAATTCACTGCAAAGTAACGTCAGTTTCAATTGCCCACTTTTAAGGCGTATAATGAATATTTCCTTAAATATTTTGATTGTTCGCCAAAATCAACTTGGTTTGAAACTGATTGCCCGTTTTTATGCGAATTTGAAAGAAAGTGTTCATCACTGAATAAGCAAGGTGTAAAATTTGACGAAAAAAAGCTATTTGAATGAAGAATTTGCTGTTTTAAAATCCACACAAATATGCTTTCAAAAACATTTCAACAACTTACTAATGGCTTAAATATACATACGATTTGTATTGGTATACTAATGAATTTGAAAAAAAAAAATGAAAGCGTTTGAATAAATTTAATGTTGATCTCAGGGAACATTTAGTTTCCCGAGAAATTTCACAAAGCGAGATTAAAACATGTTGCTTTTCCTGGACGTATTCCGATCAGGAAACTACAAATAATCATTGGACCGTTGTTTTTATTAGTGAATAATTGTTCCTGGTTTCGAATGACTATTTATCAAATTGGAAAAAAACCTCATCATTGAATACGGGCGATTCCCAATAGTGCGCCTCCAAGAGTTTGCAGCGCGTTGGCCAATCACAATGCGCGAAATCAGTCGACCTTTTCCAAACGGGCGTTGGGTCGACAGATTTTGCGCATTGTGATTGGCCAACGCGTTGCAAACTCTTGAAGGCGCACTATTGGGAATCGCCCGTATTCAATTGATGAATTATTTTTTTCTTTCCTTACTAAAGGTTCTGAGGCAGTTCAGTCAAACTTAGTGCCATTAATGTTTTGTTCGGAAAACGGAATTCCTGTCTGACCATATTTACGCTACTGCTTTCATTCTGCACTTTCATCAACAAAATTGCCCAAACTGCCTGAAGGTTTCTCTAGTTCCTGAAAACAAATTTAGATTTTTGTCGCTAGAAATAGCACACTATAAATTCATGGAAGTGTTTATTGTCAATAAACATGGCTATTCACGTTTGACTGTTTTCTAGGCAAATCTAGTAGAATGTGTTTTCAAGAGTGTACTTGGCCTAAACACCAAGTTTCCTGCTATTATTGAAATTCACGCGCTCTCAATATTTCAGACGAATGAATCTTTGTTCCTTTTTGTTAACATTTTGGTTACAAGAAAACAATCTTATAAGTATACCCTTACCCATAATTTATAGACCATTATGATGAATTACCCCCTTTGTTTTCTTGCTGGTTTCCCCTGTTTATTGTATCACTTTAAGTTTCAAACATAAAATTCCTGTGCGATGCACTCACATGTTTTCCCGGCAATCACTCAAACTAATTTAACGCTGTGGAAATTGGTCACGGAGGAACGTATCAGGAAATCATGACAACGCAAACATGCCTGTCTTATTTGTGTTATTAATAAAGTGGATATTCTCAGTACCTTTGAATTTGTTAAACCGTGTCAATCTGCTAGTTCACAGGTGCGCCATTCCGGTTTGATCATTAAGTTACTTTCAAGCGTTGCAGGTTAAACGTGTCACTGGCTGGAATAGACTAGAGGGCGCAAATACAAACGTACCCGATCATGATGATGCACACAATTTACTTCAATTTCAAATTGCTTTATCGAGCATGATTCATTTGTAGAACTGATACATAGAGTTGTTGTTTGTAGAAATCATTCGGCCCTTTAGCTCTGCTGTCCGCATATTTCTTAGAAAATGATATATGTCAGGGAAGGAAATATGCATATCAGAACTTTTAAAATTGTTAATGTCAAACTGCAACCATCTTTATTAGGTCGCAGTTAGAGCATTTACGATTTCGTTTAAATGTTTCTCTTTCACGTCATGCGAATTTTCAGTTTCTATTTGAGATGCTAGTAACAATTTTACAAAGGCCTTTTTCGGAGGGTGATTATCTTAAGAATCAAAGTCCCAATGATCAGAATTTTAAAACTCCGAATTTTACAAGCTATATTTTTCGTATTGGGAGGGGTCCGGAAGCGCGCCACCAGGTGTCAGCTTCCAGGTTCCATTGTGAGGGTTGACCCCCCAAAAACTACGCTTTTCATACCTTTTGAGCCCCTTGGCGTCAGAAAGGCCTTGTCATAATAACGCCGAACGCATTCTCTTATATTGTTTCTCAAAGTCAGAAATGTCTTTTAGACAAATTCTTCAGTTTATCTTAGCTCAATATTTTCTCTACTCTTTCCTATTGATTTATTTATTTTGTTTAGGCCATTCTCGATTGATTTGTTTTTCGTTTGATGTATTGGTTTCTTTACAGATGAAGATCTGCGTCGCCACCATTCTGTCAATCGCCCTCCTTCTGGGTAACTCTGTCAAGCTCCGAGCTTCCGTTTCTGGGCCTGTTCCCTCGGACGGTGATGGTCCTGCATCTCAGGTGTGTCAGCAGTGCTGCCAAGGACCTGCTGCAATACCCGGCATACCAGGTCTGCCTGGGCCAGTAGGACCGATGGGGCCGTACGGTCAGCCGGGGTCAAAGGGCGATGCAGGTCAGCATGGTGAGATTGGCCCTATTGGACCTATGGGTGAGCGGGGAGCACCTGGGAACAAAGGGTCTAAAGGGGACGATGGGATTGGTCTGCCCGGCAAGATAGGTCCGAGAGGTCTTGTTGGAGCAGCCGGTCAGGCTGGTGTCAAAGGTCAGAAGGGTGAGCCGGGGGAGACGCTGGACGACTCCAACCAGCGGGTGGCATTCACCGTGGTGAGGACAAGCCAGTTCACCTCTTCCAGTCACGACACCCGTTTGCCCTTCCAGCAGACCGAGATACTTTTGTCGGGTACCAGCTTCGATCTCGAGACCGGTACGTTCACCTGCAGTGTGCCGGGCACCTACGTATTTTCCTTTTCTGTTCTTAAGTATAGCAATAGTGGTAGCCTTCACATCCATCTTGTTAAAAACAGTTACTGGGTGATCACTACTTATGGTGAATCAAGTCAACGCGGTCAGTTGTCTGGTAGCGCTGTGCTGGTTCTGCAGCGTGGAGACGCGGTGTATTTAGCGATGTACGGTCGGGTGCACAGTGATTCCACCCAGCACTTCAGCTCATTTAGTGGCTTTCTCCTTAACTCCGAATAAATAAATAAATAATCACCACGCATGAAAATACAGTAGCCTTTCGCCAAGTCCATCGTCGCTTAACTTGCCGGCATTAGACAAAGACTGGAGCGGGAGACCACACACGCGAGTAGTGAAGCCACGAGGCCTTTTGCCATCTTGTCAAGCATTTCTTATGTGTTTTCGTAGCTTTAAGCCTCGATGGCCTTGGCGAAAGGCTAGAAAATAAAGGGGCAGGGCTGTTTTGCCAAAACAATAACTAATGAATAAAAAGAAATTAATGTTCAATATCTTAATAATAAGAATGTCAACTAGAAGTTGGCGTTTGTGTTGAGGTACAAACGCAGAGTGGCCGGGCAGGCAACTATTTCATTAAAGATATAATCCATCATGTGTAATTTGTGCATTTTGTTCGTTTGAAGCAACAAAAGTGCTCAAAATCTAAAGAAGGGTACTGAACAACTGACCTGATGAAGTTTCAGCTCAGCTTCAGCTGTATATTCCGAGAAAAACAGCATTCTAGGATTTCAATTTCAAATCAAAAGTTGCTGAATCATGTTTTGAATTGGGCCTGAATTCAGCGTCCGAGACACGATCTCACTGAGCCGATTGCAGCTACGCGATGTCGCGCACTGATCCGACGAATTATAGCAACCGCGCGTGAGTGTGCGTCGTGCCAATGCTTGCGCGCGCTCCGCCGAATAACAAAACGAACTACTAATTTAAATTTCCTACGGTGCGTCTTAAGACGTACCGTTGGAAAGGCCTTCTTTTGTTGATTACCTCAAAATGACAGCTTGCCAGAAAAAATAATTTCTCAGGGAGTTTAGTCCCCTTACTATTTTTCAACCAAGTATGTTTTTCAACAATAAATACGCCAGTTACTTTTCGGATAGCTGCAAATGATGGACTATAGCTTTAAACACTGCCCAGTTAAGTTGTGAATAACTAACTTGGACCTTCCGGTTAACCCGGTGTTAACGGCCAAGCGAGCTCCCGTACACGACAAAACAATTTCAATCAAAACATGAAACGAAAATCGCTTGTAATTTGACGCCCAATGACGTCATCATGACGTTAGAGTAAAATGCACCACTCGGGATGAACATTCGTACCATATACCGTTTAGGAGAAAATCCGCAGAAAGTATTGTCAGGAGAAAGAAAGAAAGAAAGAAAGAAAGAATGAAAGAAAGAAAGAAAGAAAGGAGGAACGAAAGATTAATCGGAACAATTGTAAACAGTAGTCGGGTTGTGCCCGACCACTCAATTAGTAATTCTTCTTAATATATTGATAACATTTTTACATTAACATCTGAAAACGCTTTATAAGACATCAAAGAACATAAAAAAATACTCGTCTATTAAAAATAAGTTTTAAAATAATATTTAAAAATAAATATATATATGTTGTTGGGATTTGAAAATTTCAAATTCATTATTATTTCTAGATTAATTTCTAAATGTTAAATAAAAGGACGATCACCATGTTATTCCTTGCTAGATTTTGGACGAACTTTAGGATGTTTAAGCTCAACCCCATATCACAACTTTTAATGCGAACGTTAAACTCATGAACTGATATCAACTATGTGAGGCACTGTGGCGCTGACTCACCACGACGGATAAGTTGGAAAACTAACAAAAAATCGTGAATTGAACCCGCACCGTGACCGGGAGGCAATGTAGTTCCTGAAGTATGGATGCATGTCTGCTTGACGATCTATCCTTCTCGAGATAACCAGTCGGGCAGCAGCATTCTAAATATGTTGCAGTTTCTTAAGCTGGTAACCGTATGAACCAAGCATAAGAAATAAACTGTTCCAATAATCCAATCGGGAAATAACAAATGCACGTATTATAAAATAATGTACTTGTATACATTTGTACTTCACAGTTCCGTATAGGCAATATATTTACAAGTTTGAGTGCTTTTAATTTAGCTTTGTATAAGAGCATTGAGAAATAGTAAACAAGTATGCTTTAAAAATGTTGGCAGCAATTATATTTGTATCCACTTTGGAATAAAATATTGTTAATAGAGTTTTAATAACAAAGTGAAAAGAATAAATTGTTTAGGGAAAAATGTTATTTGTTATGTGAACATGGTTAATAAGTAATGACATGGATAATAAGTAATAACAATTGTAAAGCGTGATTTGTTTCTGCACCGGCTGGGCTATTCTTTGGCGAGTGGAGGCACGCCCCGATATCAGTTATTAATCCTCAGAAGATTTTGTTTCTTGCTGAAAAAAAGTATGAATTTGAATTGCACCACAGAAGTGAATGTATAATGTATAACTTGGGTGACGTTAAATACCCTCATAATATGAATCACGGCCGGTATCGAAGTGCATCCCTATGTAATGTAAAATGCATTCTTTCTGAACAACTGTATGCACACACTTTTTTTTAAAGTAGAGTTCAGTTCATACTCGAACAGGCTTGAGTTTGAACCATATTATTGCTATACTAATAGTGTTTTGGTTTTTGTTGGAGTGATTTATGATTTGATGTCACTTTGTAGAGATATTTGGCTATTTCCGACTCTCCTTTTTAGATGTTTATGCACCTACTTACAATCAGACTATGCAATTATTAAAGAAAAGCTATAAATGTATTTGCATTTTTACAACTTTTTGCAGATGTTTGGAAAGTTTAAACGAGTACAATACGAATAAGTATGAGAACCGAACATTCCTTTATGTTTTTAATTTTTGCAATGTTCACAACATAACAACTTTACAAATAGCTCAAATTAGTACTGCATTTTAGGCATTCATAGCTGCTATTTGTTAAAAGACCTCTTTGATAATTTGACCGTAGCAGAATTTTAAAACAAAAATGATAATAAAAATCAACGTGTGCCTTTTGAAAGTAGTATACATATTTAGATGAACGATGCTGAATCTAAAATATCAAAGGATGCAGAATTGTGAGTCTTGAAATGGTTTGTTTTAATAGCACTGTGGCTTTGGTATATGGATCAATGGGGCTAAATCACTTTCGGTATGAGCGATTTGTGTTGTAATTTCAACTTAGTTCCTCACTGAATTAAAGGATGGTAACATGCAGAGAAAGTAGTCGTGATAGATTGTCCAACATTTAGCCCATCCCATCATATTTAAAAGCTTGTAATTGCGAGTTGTTATACACCATGTCTTTTCCCATTTTTTTTTTGCGTAGTTGGTAACGAATAAAAAGCTCAAGATTTATATTGATAATCAGGTTATTTTGTTGAGACGTGCCCTGTCATCAAATAAAAAGCCCATTGCAACAGCTACAAAGGAGAGCAATAGGCGGGATTTGTTGTCGTGATTTGAGACAAGAAAACGACCCCTTCTCAAGGCCCTGTCACACTGTTGCGAATAGAGATAACGTGTGCCCGACGTTTTTGGAAATGTGGGTGTACGTTCGTGTAAGTTGTCATTCGTTCGTGAGACGTGTGGCATAAGTTGTATTCGTTAGAGGTTCATAGGGGTTCGCAAAGGTGCGCTGGGGTCTAGGAAAAATTTTGAGCATGTTCAAAATTTTGAGAGGTCAACGTAGTGATCAATACGCTATTTATACGTTGAGCCTTCGCTGTGTGAACGTTTCGCACGTTGGGTGTAGGTTGCTTCTTCGTCAGCTGTTCAGACACATACGTCCAACCCAAGGATCTTTGTCATAATAGCGAATGCCCAGCGTAAACATAGAGTTTGTCTAACAAATGGCTAAAGCCCCTGTCACACTTTTGCGTATCCCAATTCCTTATGAGTTCCTTATCAAAATTTTTCAATACGCAGCCGTATGATAAAAAAACGTCGACATTTTTTGATTACTTTGACTTATGTGCGGCACATCTAGCGTACAAGTAACGAATTCAGCGCATCCATTGCGTATGAGATGCGTATGAGTTGCGTATGCAGTGCGCAAGTTGGCTATCTGTGCGTTTCTCATAAGATACGAATAAGTACACTGCGCTGCCCGCTCGAAGGACGAGCGGTACTAATTCGTGCAATACGTCGGCAATCGATATGAGTTCGTTCAGCGTGCGTTGTATCTGCGCTGCAAGTACGCTATGTATATAGGAGGTCAGCGTATTAAGCCCCTGTCACACTTTCGCGTATTCTAATTCCTTATGAGTTCCTTATCAAAAGTTTTCAATACGCAGCCGTACGCTCAAAACGTCGACATTTTTTGAATACTTTGACTTATGTGCGACGCACATCTAGCGTACAAGTAACGAATTCAGCGCATCCATTGCGTATGCAATTCGTATGAGTTGCGTATGCAGTGCACAACATTATTTTTCGGGCTGCGAATAGGTCAGTATGCAGTGCGCATGCTGAGCGTATTCCGGACGCACCCAACTTATGCCGACCGCATGCCCGACGCAATACGTCGGCATTCGCTATGAGTTCGTTCAGCGTGCGTTGTATCTGCGCTGCAAGTACGCTATGAATACGTCAAATATAGGCGGCTCATCATGCTGACGGGGAGCGTGCCGGGAGGTCAGCGTATTACTGCGTATGAACCGCTTATCCCCCACGAACACATAGCGTACTCGTACCGTGCTCGACCGATGCGGGACCGATGCGCTGCGTATTTATAACTTATGACCTGCGTAGTTTTGTGCATGCTCAAAACTATCCAGCGTACTGGGCCGTACCATGCGTATGCCTGCGTACATAAAACTTACACAAAACGATAGAGATGCATATGAGGTGCGTATTGTGCGTACGACTGCGTATGAAAAAAATGTCAATGCGCAACTCATAAGGAATTAGGATACGCAGAAGTGTGACATGGCCCTTACCGCGTATGAGCGGCTTATCCCCCATGAACACATAGCGTGCTCGTACCGCGCACGACCGATGCGGGACCGATGCGCTGCGTATTTATAACTTATGACCTGCGTAACAGCGTGTTACAACTGATAATGTAGTAACCAACGGATAATGTATCACCAACCGATAATGTATCACAAATTGACTGATACTGTATCACTAACCGATAATGTAGCAAAAATTGACTGACAGTGTAGCAGAATTTGTATCCGATAATGTATCACGTGTCGACGGATAATGTAACTACAAAATAACTGTATCCGATAATGTATCACCACGGAACGGATACTGTATCAACCGATAAAGTACCAAAAATCAACCGATAATGTATCAAAAATCAACCGATAATGTGTCAGTACGGGGAAAAGGTGTACACAAATGTTTGTTTTATGTCCTATGTATCCCGCCCCACTTTTTGACCGGGGAAAGGGGTCTGGGCTATTGGATCACCCCACCCCCATTATTTTGTATTTAGAGAAAAAAGGGCAGATTTTGAGGTGTTTTTCAAACTTTCCAACCGCCGAAATGTATTAAATAGTACTGAGAAAGGGAGAAAAAAGCACAAAAAGCTTGAAATGCGCTGATACATCTGTATCATGAACAGCGCCCCAAGTGTCATGTGGTCTCCAGCCCCCCCCCCCCCCCCCTCAGTTTTTTTAATTTTACCATGGAGCTATGGGCTCCGTGCACAAGTGCCCCTTCAACGGCCAGAAACGGAAAGTTGGGGGAGGACCTAGACTGGTCCCGGTCCATGCATCCACTGCGTATTTTGAATGATGCAAAGTTATTGGGGGAGGGAATAGTCTGTGAGACCATCGCAAGTTAAAGGGAAAATACAACATTTGCAAACATCAAAAAATAAAACTGCCAAATCATTTTGAAATACCTTGCTGGACTGTTAGTGAATGACAGTGTAAAGCATCCTGTAAAATCATGGCACCTGGTATACTGTCATTTTCAGAAAAAGTGGTATTTTTGTATCAATTTCCAACGCTGATCGGCCGATCAGCGTTGGAAAAAAACTGGCTATTTCAAAAACTGGCCCCAGTTGACCATCGCACTTGTTTGCATCGATTACACACCTATTAACGGGTACAAGCCAGCTAGACTGGTTCCCTGACCTTACAATTCCCCAATATATGTAAACTGCTCTGTTTCCTCTTAAATGGAGTCAGGGAACCAGACTTCAGGAAAATGATTGTTTTTCTTGGGTTTTATAGCATTTTCGAACCCAATACCTAAAAAAAGTCAGTGTAACTATATTTGCTATATATTTCCAACCCCCCAATTCCATCCATTTCTGAAAATTACAGCAAAAGCAAATGATGTATATTCCCTTTAAATTGAACGTATGCGCGCGCCGACGTTGCCTGACAATCATGCGAAGACGCTGCGGCTAATAGCCTTGGCACATTCTGGAAGTGGCGTTGAACTTTGCGCGCTAACCAGTACAGTACAGTTCGCACATGCTGTGTCCCGTCCATTGATCTCCATACATGGTGCTCTCAAAAGTGGTAAAACGCGCCCTCTTGGGTTGGAGCACGGAGCCCATACGGAGGCCTAGTGTCCGGAGAAAAGAACTTGTTCACATTTCGGCGCGGATGTGCGAATGCAGTTAAAAAATATTCTTAATGATAAACTTTCCCGAGTGGGGACTTATCATAGCAAAGACACTTATTAGACTTTAATTCATTTGCAATATTTCCACCTTTTCCAAATATACTGATACATTATCGGTTGATTTTTGATACATTATCGGTTGATACAGTATCCGTTCCGTGGTGATACATTATCGGATACAGTTATTTTGTAGTTACATTATCCGTCGACACGTGATACATTATCGGATACAAATTGTACTACACTATCAGTCAATTTTTGCTACATTATCGGTTAGTGATACAATATCGGTCAATTTGTGATACATTATCGGTTGGTGATACGTTATCCGTTGGTTACTACATTATCAGTTGTAACACAGCGTACGCAGCGTAGTTTTGTGCATGCCCAAAACTATCCAGCGTACTGGGCCGTACAGTGCGTATGCCTGCGTACATAAAACTTACACAAAACGATAGAGATGCATATGAGGTGCGTATTGTGCGTACGACTGCGTATGAAAAAAATGTCAATGAGCAACTCATAAGGAATTAGGATACGCAGAAGTGTGACAGGGCCCTAACGAATGTGACGACTTGGACTTGGAGGGCGTATGGGTCAGCGGAGACACGTCACGTGACCGGCCGCAGCACGCTAGGCATACGTTGGCCATTCATTCCGTACGTTCAGCATTCGTTGGATGGACGATACGCATGTGCTGTCATTCGTTACTATGGACGCTAGTTTATACGCTCAGCATCCGTTCCTCATTCGTTGGGAATTCGTCTTACACGTCAGGAGTTCGCTCAAAAACAGATTTTGGCCGAGAATTTGAGCGTATCTAAAATTTGCCAAATTTTGATAAAACATTCAGTGTGCTAGGCATAAGTAATTGGTTCTATTCGCTACTATGTGACACGGGCTTCACTTTAGCGAACGAAAAGTAAAGAAACTTAAATACAAATCGACATAGGAAATCAACCCAAAACACGTTAACGATGTGAATAGTTAGTTTATTACAGCCCCATCTTTTTTCTCTGGAGTTTTGCCGCGAGGAATAGATTTCTTTTGGGGCTACAAAGGTTATTTACTCTTGAATGAGACGCCGACCAAAACGATTGGACAACGTTTAGTCTTTTGTTTGTGAAATAGGCTTCACAACCCGGTACTTTGGACATTTCTAGTTATTATAAATTAAAATTGTGGCCTGACATTAAATGTATTCGTTTCGTGCGGTATACACTGCATGGGTCCACACCTCCGTTTTTAGACTTGATAATATAGGAAACTGGAACCGGTCTACCAGCAGCAGTGAAGCCAGAGTTCCCACCATGGGGAATTGGTGGAGTTACAAGACGTTATTCCAGTGGGAGGGAAAGGGGGGGGGATTTTGTTATACCTTATAACCGCGTGGTCATTTATGGGAAATAATTATTGGGGGGGGTTGACCGCGGGATATTATTATTATTTTCTATTGGTGCGTGTAAGCCCAAGCCCCCTACACCCCACCCCTCCCCCACCCCACCTGGCTACCCCGTTGTCTACCAGCAGGGTGGATTTTATACATCTTTACAGCGAATTAAAACGACCACATCAATTGGAAACAGATTATTATCTTAAAAGAGCTACGATAGACATTGTGACTGTTGTAAACTCGATTAAGTCATCCCCTTCTTCTTGCTGGAAATATCAATGGAAAGGAGAACAACAGCACCCTAGCATTAATAAACACCCCCCATCTCGAGCAGCCTGAGCTTAAATTTGTGCTTCGGGATCCGCCTTGGGCTGCCCAGGGTGGTTAGGAGGTGGACAGGATGATAGGAACGGGGGTTCCTGGGGGAGTCGTGCTTAGGCTATTGGAGGTTGGGGTTTTGTTGAGGAAAGAAGTCTGCTTTACATGGTTAGATCCAAACAGTTTGGTGAGTTTGGGATTGGGTTTGGTTGGGCGAGGGTCAAGATTGGGTTGGCATGTTTCTGTGCTCGGTTTTGGTATAGGTTGGGCTCAATAAGCGGATGTGAAAGGGCCTCAACTAGCGGGGAGGGGATTCTGCAGGTGCAGGGTCGATTGAATGCCGAGAGATTGGCCTGCCCGAGCGCGCGTTTGACTAGTGGATGGGGATAGATGAATGGTTATGATTAAGTTGCCTTTGGGAACGGCTGGGATGCGCAAAATAAGTATACTTTCACTATTCGTCTTTTGTTTGTGAAATAGGCTTCATTATTTTTTACAAGAGCTACGATAGACGACACGACTGTTGTAAAATAGATTTACTCTTCCTCTTTCTGTCGACGAAACTATTAATAGAAAGGGGAACAACAGAACCCTTTAAATAAGCAACTCCCATTCTCCGCCTCAGCATAAATTTGGTTGGAGATGCGCCGTTGGCTGCCCAGGGTGGTTAGAAGGCGATAGGGATGATGGGGCGGGGGTTGGAGATCAGGCTATTAAATGCTAGTGTTTTGCTAAGGAAAGAAGTTTGTTGCACATGGTAGGATCCAAACAGTTGGGGTAAGTTTGAGATGAAGTTTGGTTAGGCGAGGATCAAGATCGGGGTTGGCATAATTATGTGTTTGTTATAGGTTGGGCTCGATTAGCGAAGGTGGGAGGGCCTCAGTTAGCGGGGAGGGGGTGAGGTAGCTGCAGGTGCAAGGTCGTTTGCATGTCGAGAAGTTGGGCCGCCGAGCTCGCGTTTGTTTAGTGTGTGGGGATGGATGAATGGTTATAATTAAGTTGCCTCTGGGAATGGCTGGCTATCACCGTTAGAGGGCGGCAACTGTAAATGGACCGGATATTATGCACACAATATATTCAAGTTCTTATTAATTTTTTGTCAAGCTAAATTCATTTCATCTTGGTTTTTCTATCAAATATAGACTGCATAACCTGACTGCAAAATACTATCCACCGAATGCGTGGCTCAATTAAATAACACGAAGCGCAAAACAAACACTGATTGAATCACGTATGACCGGTGTACTTCATTATTCTATCCACCAAACATAGTTAGTCACCCAACAAGTAGGTGACCATAAGTGAGTGGTCTGTGATTGACAGGTGCCAATCACAATCCACGCGTTTGAATGTGTCACTGACATACCTACGCTCATTCCACCAATCAGATGCGGCTATATCAGTGTCGGTGATACAAGCTTCAGGCTTAACATGTGACAATGCAATATTAACATCATTTCCGTCTTATTAATATGGAGCGAGTCAGTGATGTGTGATTGACAGCGCGCAGTGGCCAATCACAAACCGGGCATGCAAGTTCCTCAGTCACTGCTCGGGAAATCGACGTCAATATTTAAGTCACAAGCTGCCGGCTCACTCCTCACAACGACCGCAGCTCATGTCCACGTCCAGACGACAACCCAAGAGAACTGTTTGCAAGATCTAACAAGAATTGCACGGTGAGTGTTTGAAACAATCTTTTACGATAATTCTGCTAACTTTGGGATTGATCTCTACACAAATTTGCTTATAGCCCAAATGGCCAGATGTAAATATTTCCGACCATGATGATCCCGTTTGCATACGGTAACTCGATAACTAACCGATATTGGTGATTGAATAATCACCAGGTATTATGTTGTATAGAATATAGTGAATTAGCTCTTGATGCGGATTCAGACCAACATTTTGTGAGGCCAAAGTTTCGGGCAATAAAGGCTAAGAGCTAATCAAGAGTTTTTATTTTATTTGTTCGGAATAAGGAATTCCTGTCTGACGATATTATCGCTACTAATTCCATGGTGCACTCTCAACAAACAATTGTCCAAAATTCTGACTGATTTCTCTAGCTCTTGAATATTTACTTGAATTCTACCTATAGCACACTATAAATTCATGGAAGTTTTACAGTTAATTGTTATTGCCATTCAGATTCGCCAGTTTTCAAGTCATACCTGGCTGAAGGTTTTCAAGAGCGTATTACATCAAGTTCCTTATTCTGATTGCAGTTTCCTATTGTTATTGAAATTCACGCACTTACACAATATTTCAGATGATGAATTTAAACCTTTTTGTGTTCAAAGAATGAAATCTTGCGAAAGTTGACACTTGACCCATAATATCAGTATGATCAATCACCCCCTATATTTTCAGGCTAGTTTTCACTGTTTATCGTATTAACCATAAAATCCCGATGCGATACGCTCACCTTTTTTTCCGGCAATCACTCTAACTAATTCAGGATAAAAGGTTATGCGGAAGTTGGCCACGGAAGAACGTATAAAGGAAATCGTGACATCTCAAACATCCTGTCCTATGTTATGTTATTGAAAATTGGGATAATCTCAATACCTTTTGCGCTTTGTTTCCAAACTGTGTTCAAAATTCCGGTTTGATCACTATACACGTATAGACCTAAGCGTTACTTTTCAGCATTGCGTGATAAAAGTATCACTGGTCAGAATATACTAGAGGGCGCACATACGAACAGACCGGATCATGATCAAACTATATTCAAGTTCAAATTGCTTTATGTAGCTGGATTCATTTCTAGGAATCATGTAAAGCGTTGATGTTTTTACAAATTATTTGGGCCGTCTGATCTGCTGTACGACTTCAACGTTTGAAGCACCAGCTTTCAGATGAATTCAGCAATGTTTGCATGCAGGGTTCCACTGAGAATGTCGCGTAGATTCTGTTAAAAATCTTTTTGAAAAAAGCAATATTTTCAGTGTTTAAGGTTTTCAATAATGGAACAGATTTTCTTAAACCTTAAAGATTTTCCTAGACACATTCGTGGTTGACAAACAGATGGTGGCTGATGCTAATAACCAAACAGGTGCGCTGATTTCCCACCATCGAGGAAACATTTCTTCTTGTAAAGACTGTAGCTTAACTGCGGTGGTCCACCTGTAATATATTATCGCCACTATACTTCCGTGGTATGAGATGGGTTGCCCATATTAATTCAGAAAATAACTCAATTACTCATTTTTATAAATTGGTATTTTTTTTTTCGCCAGCAATCTGCACACGTGTTGAAGATTTCTTCCTGATAAATTAAGTATGTAGGTGAGACTAAGAATACGCTCAAGAAGCGTTTGTATGCCCACCGGTCAACGGTCAACACCAAGAAACTAGACACCCCTGTTGGTCATCACTTCAACCTGCCTAACCACTCCATTTCTGATATGTTTTTGCAGGGCATTGAATCTCTTGGCCATCGCAAGGACTCAGTTCGCCTCAGCAGAGAGAAAGTGTGGATGAATCGTCTTCGAACTATTCAACCACATGGTCTCAACATCCAACTTGGAAATGATTAATCATTTTCTTCCTCTATTGTCTTTTGTTACAGATAATCCACCTGGTCTTCCTTGTTTGTGTTTACCCTTCTTCCCCCATCTTTCATCCCTTTTCACCTCCATACTGTCCCCCCCCCCACATTATCCCCCTTCACTCTCACACTCTTCTGTCCGTTCCCACTCCCTGTGACCTTTGATCCTTCCCCTTTCTGGTCCCTCCCCTGTTTATACCAGACCCCTTGTGGTTTACTATCTCCCTTTGTTTCTTTGTTCTCTCATCCACCCTCCCCTGCATCTTTCCACACCTTTCACACCTAATCCTCCTTTTGTGTTTCTTCTTTCAGCCCTGCATGTTTGTGTGCACCCCCATGTTAATGTATGTACCTCTGTCATTTCTGTTTTAGCCTCTGAAGAAGAACTTGCTAAGTTCGCAACGTCAGGCCACACTAAGTTTTGGATTTATATATTTCAGGTCCATCCAGTCAGTAAGAAGTTTGCAGCAGTCTAACTTTTTTTTCATGATAAATTAAGCATCAGAATAGGGTCTGCAACGATAGGTCTAAGCGTTACTTTCGAGCGTTGCAGGATAAAAGTGTCAATTGTCAGAATAGACTTTAGGGCGCAACGAACAAATCGGATCATGATCACATACATTTTATTCATGTTTAAATTGCCCCTCGAACAAGCAACAACTAAAAAACAGGAGAAAAAAACGGGATAAAAAGAAAAAGACGAAATAGGTGCGATCATATTGTTGTTAATTTAATTGGTTGGGGTACAAAAGTCCCTGGACACCCTCAAAAAATTATCGATCGGGAAAATATTTTGATATTTGTGGGAAACAATATGCTTTGTCCTCCTCTACATAAAAAAAATCCTGGCGACGCCAATGGCTGGATACATTTGAAGAAATCATGTTAAAAGTTGAGGTTTGCACAAATTATTCGAGCGTCAATTTAGATTTTGCATCTTCCCTTAAAAAAAAAGCAGATTTTTTGTCCTATTATCCGGTTCTTCATATTGGTTAATGACAAAACACGCACGAGATTTTTTCGTTCATGTTTACGTACTACATACAATCAGTTTCGTAAAACAAACTCCCAAAAATAAGAGAACTAAAAGAACTAAAAGAGAGATATGCATGCAAACTATAGAAAAAGATTGAAGACTGCATTAACCGTTTATCGTGTTAGCGATAAAGAAAGACATTAATTTTGATTGATTTTGAGTATCCTTTTAATTATATTTTTATTTCCACAGAGTGATTACAACAATTAACAAACTGGTTAATATGGTCTAAATATGAAAAAAAGGTATATGTTATGCGCAATAAACCTCATTTTGGGCGAGTGCTCAAAATGTCATTCTTTCTATAATCTAGCCACCTAACAATGTTCCTGTCATGTGTCTTTCCCTGACAATTAAAACAAAAGTGTGTAAATTAATTCATGAAATTTTATCAAAAGTCATGTCATTTTGTCTTTTGTTTTAACACTGCCAAATAATATTTTCAAGGGCGGATCCAGAGAGTTTATTGCCAGTCGAAGTTTGTGCCGGGAGAAAGGGTGAGGGTGGAAGGGCTCTCTCAATCGAAATTTGCCTTTTTTTGATAAATATTCGGTCACTGCCGGGGAGGGCGCCCCCTCCGCACCCCTAGAGCCACCACTGATCTGGATAAACTGCCGAATTTTATTAAACATGTATGACTTTGTGAACGTAAGCATGAAGTTGAATTCCCGAGCTGGACTGAAATCCAAAGCAAAATAAATTCAATGCAAATACGTCAATTGCCTACTTTTTTTATGCATATAGTGGAGATACCCTTAAATAATTTGATCGTTCGCTAAATTCAACTGGGTTTGATAATGCTAACGGGTTTGTATGCGAATTTGAAAGAAAGTGTTCGAACATTGAATGAGCAAGGTGTGAAATTGGACGGGAAAAACATATTTAAATGAAGAATATGCTGTTTTAAAAACTCAGATAATTATGCTTTCAAAAATGATTCAATGACTTACTAGTGCATCAAAAATACACAGATTTTTTTGTATAATGAATTTGAATAAATTGTATAATGAATTTGAATAAAGGCTTTCATGAAAGCGTTTGAATCAATTTAAAGGGAATATACAACATTTGCAAACATCGAAAAATAAAATTACCAAGTTTTTACGAAATACCTTAATAGGATGTTGGTAAATGACAGTCTAAAGCATCCTGTAAAATTATGGCACCTGGTATACTGTCATTTTCAAGAAAAGTGGTATTTTTGTATCAATTTCCAACGCTGATCGGCCGATCAGCGTTGGAAACAACTGGCTTTTTTTCAAATACTGGCCCCAATTGACCATTGCACTTGTTTGCAATCGATTACAAATCTATGAACGGGTAAGAGACAGCTAGACTGGTTCCCTGACCTTACAATTCCCCAATGTATGTAAACTGCTCCGTTTCTTCTTATATGGAGTCAGGGAACCAGACTACATGAAAATGATCGTTTTTCTTGGTTTTTATAGCATTTTCGAACCCAAAACCTCCAAAAAGTCAGTGTAACTATATTTGCTTTATATTTTCAACCCCCCAATTCCATCCATTTCTGAAAATTACAGCAAAAGCAAATGATGTATATTCCCTTTAATGTTGATTTCAGGGAGCATTCAGGTTCCAGAGAAAAATGTCACAAAGCGTCATTAAAACATGTTGCTTTTTCTGGGCGTATTCGGTCACGAAATGCAAATAATCTTTGTTTTCAATAACCATTGTTTTTATTTGTGAATAATTGTTCCTGGTTTCGAATGATTATTGATCAAAGTGAAAATAAACCCTCAAAATTGTATTAAAATCAATGATTTAAGTTTTTCTTTCTTTACTCAAGCATCAACGTTTCCAGTTTTCTTTGTTTATTATTTTTCAGCCTACAGTGACCTCCTTTTGATCTCTTCTTGGACCTGATCTTCAAGACTTCAAGACCGAACCATCGAGGTCGGTGTGGTGATGTTTAATTGATTCTATCATGACCGTGGAAAGGGCGCGCCGTCCCCATTAAAAACTGATTTAATTCGGTCTCCTTTCCAAACTTTTATCGGCGGGCAAAACAATAATACTAACAAGTGTGGATTGCCCGTAGTTGCCATGGCAACAGATTTAAAAAGAACCCACCTTTTTATTTACATGTTATGCCCTTGCTCTCGGATAGGCCACTGCCAACACACTCTCTGAATAATGATTCCTCCAAATTATGTCTCGTATACAAATTCTTCATTTTATGTAGTGATTTTGTTTGTAATTTATGCCCTGTATTGTTTTCCTTTCAGATGAAGATCTGCGTGGCCACCATTCTGTCAATCGCCCTCCTTCTGGGTAACTCTGTCAAGCTCCGAGCTTCCGTTACTGGGCCGGTTCCCTCGGATGGCGATGGTCCTGCGTCTCAGGTGTGTCAGCAGTGCTGCCAGGGACCTGCTGCAATACCCGGCATACCAGGTCTGCCTGGGCCAGTAGGACCGATGGGGCCGTTCGGTCAGCCGGGGTCAAAGGGCGATGCAGGTCAGCAAGGTGAGATTGGCCATATTGGACCTATGGGTGAGCGAGGAGCACCTGGGAACACTCGGTCTAAAGGTGATGATGGGATTGGTCTGCCCGGCAAGATAGGTCCGAGAGGGCTACCTGGTTTTGTTGGAGGAACTGGGGAAACTGGTGTCAAAGGTCAGAAGGGTGAGCCAGGGGAGACACCAGACGACTCCAACCAGCGAGTGGCATTCACCGTGGTGAGGACGAGCAGCTCGGATACCTCTACGAGTCACGACACCCGTTTGCCCTTCCAGCAGACCGAGACGCTTCTGCCAGGTACCATCTTCGATCTCGAGACCGGTACGTTCACCTGTAGTGTGCCGGGCACCTACGTATTTACGTTTGCTGCTCTTAAGTATGGCAACAGCGGTGAACTTTACATCCATCTTGTTAAAAACAACCACAAGGTGATTACCACCTATGGTGCAACAAATCAACGAGGTCAGTTGTCTGGAAGCGCGGTGCTGGTTCTGCAGCGTGGAGACACGGTGTATGTTACCATGCGCGGTAGTGCGTTTAGCCATTCTACCTATCACCACACCTCATTCAGTGGCTTCCTCCTTTAACCGGAATCAATTAATTAATTAACTAATCATCACCTCGCATAAATGTACAAGAGCAGTGCCCCCTCCCTTAAAAAAAAAGACATCTTCGCTTTCCATTTTGCTGAAACAATAACCAATAAATTAAATATGTATTAAATACGCATGATAAAAATGATTAATTTTTAATACATGTATAGCATTAAAATATCAAAACGGTTTGCACGACATCAAAACTACTTTTTAAAAACTATTAAAAATACGACAAGAATAATATTTTTTTTGGAAAGAAATGATTTTAGTTGAGATTGAAATTTCCAAATTCATAAATCTGTCTCATTTCGGCTGAAAGTCTGTTCCACATGGTAATAGCACGATCCCGTGTGCTTTGTTAGGCTTTGGACACACTTTAGGATTGTTGAACTTAACCCCATCACAGCTTTTAGTGCGAATGTTAAACTCATGAACTGAACTCAACTCGACGGATAAGTCTGAAAACTAACACAGAATCTATTCGCACCGTATAACCGAGAGCCAATGTAGTTCCTGAAGTATGGATGCATGTCTGCTTTGCGATCTGTACTTCTCGAGATAATCAGTCGGGCAGCTGCAGCATTCTAAATATGGTGTAATTGTTTTAAGCTGGTAATCGTATGAACCAAAATATAAGAAATATACTGTTCAAATAATCTAATCGGGAGTTATCAGATGTATCTATTAAACAATAATGTATGTGTTTACATTGCACTGCACTGTTTCGTATAGGCAATATATTTACAATTCCGAGTGCTTGTAATTTAGCTTTTCGAGTATTGAGAGATATATGACGAAAGTTTGCTTTAAAATATTTGACAATAATTATATTTGTTTCCACTGTGTAATGTAATATTGTTAGTAGAGTTTTTTATAACAATGTGAACAAATAAAATATTTCAGAAAATATGTTATTTGTTCACTTTGTTATGAGAACATGTATAATAAGTAATGACGATTGTGAAACGTACGTAGTTTCTGCACCGGTTGGGTTATTTTTAGGTGGGTGGAGACTCGCCCCGATATCATTAATCCTTGGAAAGATTTTGTTTCTTGCTGGAAAAAAAATGTATGCATTTGAATTGCAGCATAGAATCGAATGTATTATATAAAACATGGGTAACGTGACGTACCTTTTTCGTATAATGAACCACGGCCTGTGTCGACGTGTAACCCTATGTGATATAAAATGCGTTGTTTCTGAAAAACTTTAGGCATAATTTTTGTTTTAATTAGAGCATAGTTCAAACTCAAACAAGCTTTGAATTTGAACTGTGTACAGTTGTTGCATTGATAATTTTTTGGGAGTGGATCATGATTTGATGTTACCTTGCAGAGATATTTGGCTATTTTCGACTCTGCTTTTCAAATGTTTGTGCATTTTCAATTATTGAAGAAAAGTTATGAATGTATTGTATTTTAATAAAATTATGTTTGGAAACTTAAAAAAAACCCAGTACGATGCGAAGAAGTATGAGAAGCAAAAATTCCTTTATGTTTTCAATTGTTGCGATGTTCACAAAATAACAGCTTTATAAATAGCTCAAATTTGTACTGCATTTTAAGCAATTATTGCGGTAAGTTTCATAAAGACCTCTTTGATAATTTTACCTTATCAGTATTACAAAAACAATGATAAAAAGAAATCAACGTGCCTGCTGAAAGTAGTAAAAATATTGAGATGACCAATGCTGAACCTAAAATAGCCAAGATTTGATATGGTTTGTTTTAATGCAGGGTGAGTCAAACAGAAAGCAGAATCCACCCCCCCCCAAAAAAAAAAAAAAAAAAAATATATATATATATATTTCATATTTAAATATATGTGTAGCATCAAAAGTAATAATGACTGGAAAGACGCATTACCTACCTTTGCATAAAAAATATTAATGAAATTGCTCAGGCCATTCAAATGTATCACCACTTAAACGCAATGACCCTAAAACCTGTTTCGTCCAAAGTTTATTCTGTATTCTGACTGTTTGGAACAAAAACAAGAATGACACAGAATGCTTGTTTCAAAACTGTTTTACCGTAGTACCCATATCTTTATTTACAACCCTGATTAGGCAAACAATATGATTTATAAATTCCACTTTGTTCAAAAGACGGGCCTTCAAAAGGACTTTGTTGAATATTTTCAACATTTATATGATGTTTATCGCTGGTGCATGTTTGAAGACGATTTTGACGACGATTCTTGAAATCACATTTTGGGACAAAGAGGATTTAGGGTCATTTGCATTGTGTTTAAATGGTGATATTGTTTGAACAGATTGAGAAATTTTAGTATGTTTTTCATCAAAGAGTAGCTTATGAAATTGGCTTTCTGGTCATTATTAAGTTTGTTGCCACATATTTTTTTGAAAAATATGAATTATAATTTTTGGGGTTTGGGTACCGCTTTTTTTTTTTGACACACCCTGCGTTCAACCGCAGCTTTGGTATATTGATCGATGGAGCTACATCGTTTTCGAATATATTAGGCCAAATAAAAAAGAAACCAAGTTTCTCTTCCGGGTTTTTGAGGAAAAAAAGAGGAAGAGGTGCTTTTTATTATTTTTTTTTCAAGATGGCCGCCATTTTGAAATTTCCTGCAACCGTGGGTGTTCGCACTGTTCAAAGACACTTTTACAATGGAAAACAAGTTGGACAAGAGAACTGAACACATTTACAGTGTGATTTATAGTTGCATTGTCTACAATGAACAGTTTTAGAAGCATTTGCTTTAACCGTGGACTTTTTCGGTGTTTTTTTACTGCATTTTTCAAAAAAAAAATATATATTAAACAACCCAGGCGGCCTCCAAAAAGGAAGCGGGCGGAACAAGAAACATGTTTTTTTTTTACTTTGCCTTAGCAATTTTTGATGTAAGTTTTCAACTTAGCTCCTCACTGAATTAATGGATGGTAACGTGCAGAGAAAATAATCGTGATGGATTGTCCAACATTTAGGCCATCCCATCATTTTTAAAAGCTTGAATTGGCCAGTTGTTATACGGCTAATTATTAATGTCTTTTCCCATTTTTTTTTTGTTTTTTTGGTCACGAATAAAAAGCTCAATATTTATATTGATAATCAGTATATATTGTTGAAACGTGCCCTGTCATCAAAATAATAAAAGCCCATTGCAACGACTACAAAGGAGAAAAATAGGCGTGTTGTCATGATTTTAGACAACAAAACGGCCCTAAAGAGGTAAACAACTTATACAATCGACCTAGGAGATCAACCCAAAACACGTTTAAACCTAGTACATATATTAGTTTATTACAGCCCCATCTTTTTTTCTCAAGTTTTCTTGTTTCTAGAGCTACAAAGGTTCTTCACTTTTGAATGAGACGCCGACCAAAATAATCGGCCCACGTTTAGTCTTTTGTTTGTAAAATACGCTTCATAACCCGGTATTTTAGTTTTTATTTATTTAATTTGTTGCTTGACATTTTTTCGTTTCTTGCGGTGTACACAGCATGGTTCCTTACCTCATTATTTAGACTTGATAATATACTAGGAAACTGGAACCGGTCTACCAGCAGCAGTGAAGCCAGAGTTCCCACTATGGGGGACTGGTGGAGTTACAAGATGTTATTCCAGTGGGAGGGAATTTATGGGAATTAATTATTTCCGGGGGGCGACTGCGGGACATTATTTTCTACTGGTGCGTGTAAACCCAAGCCCCCTACACCCTATCCCTCCTCCACTCCACCCCAGTGGCTACGCCGTTGTCTACCAGCAGGGCGGATTTGATAAAAAATATCGATTATTTTAAAGAGCTACAATAGACGACACAACTGTTGTTAAATCGACTTACTCATCTTCTTCCTCTTGATGGAAATATTCATGAATAGGAGAACAACAGCACCCTGGCATTAAATAAACGCCCCCCCCCCCCCGATCTCGAAGCCGCCTTACCGTAAATTTGGGGGTATAGGGGATCCCCCGTAGGCTAACCGGGGTGGTCAGGAGGTAAAGGGATCCATAGGCGTAGCCAGCGGGGGGGGGGGGGGGGGTGGGGGATTTACTCCCGCCCCCAATATTTTGTTAAGAGTGCCCTTTTCCATTCAAATGCCCTTATTTCACCACCGCTTACCACCCAATAATTTGTAAAGAGTGCTCTCTTTGATTTGTTAAGTGCCCTTTAAAAAAAAAGTGGCGCCCTTTTGTGTGTGATATACCGTTTCGAATGCCTTTTTTTTTTTTTAAATATCACGCCTGTATCGCCCTGAAAAGCACCATTTTATTGTCGGTTATAGTGTTCATAATTGTCGGTTGTAAACAGCACCCCCATCGACAGATGGTAACGGCCTAACCACCCCCCTGTCTGCCGCTTTTTGATTTTACGGAGGCCAAATGTCCGGTGAAAACATGTGTCCACATTTCACCACGGATGTTCGAAAATTCTTAACACCCCCCAATAAATATGACCGTGCTACGCCACTGGGATGATGGGGGCCGGCCCGGGTTCCTAGGGGGATTCGTGCTTCGGCTATTGAAGGTTGGGGTTTTGTTGAGGAAAGAGGTCTGTTGTATACGGTTGGATCCAAACAGTTTGGTGAGTTTGGGATTGGGTGTTGGTTGGGCAAGTGTCAAGATTGGGGTTGGCATATTTCTGTGTTTGGTTTTGGTATACAGGTTGTGTTCAATAAGCAGAGAGGGGGTTTTGCAGGTGCAAGGTCAATTGCATGCCAAGAAGGTGGTCTGTCCGAGCGCGCGTGTGGATGGGGGTAGATCAATGATTATAACAAAGTTGCCTTTGGGATCGGCTGGGATGCGCAAAATAAGTATATTTTAACTGTTAGAGAGCGGCAACTGTACATGAACCGGATATTATGCACACACAGTATATTCACGTTCTTAGGTTTTTTTTTCAAGCTAAATTCATTTCATCTTTATTTTTCTATCATAAATGAAGACTGCATAACCTGACTACAAAATATATATATATACTTGCCACCAAATGCGTGGTTCCATTAAAATCACGAAGCAAAACAAACACTGATTAAATAACTTGAGACCGGTGTACGTCATTATTCTATCCACCAATCAGATTTAGTCACCCAACAAGTCGGTGACCAGTAGTAAGTGGTATGTGATTGACAGGTGCCAATCACAATCCATATATTTGAATGTGTCACCGACATCCATACGATCATTCCACCAATTAGATGCGGCTATTTCAGTGTCGGTGATACAAGCTTCGGGTTTAACGTGTGGCAATGTAACACATCATTTCCGTCTCATCTATATGAAGCGGGTCAGTGATGTGTGATTGACAGCGCGCAGGGGGCCAATCACAAACCGGCTTGCAAGTTCCTCAGTCACTGCTCGGGAAATCGACGTCAATATTTAAGTCACAAGCTGCCGGCTCACTCCTTACAACGACCGCAGCTCATGTCCACGTTCAGACGACAACCCGAGAGAACTGTTTGCAAGATCGAACAAGAATTGCACGGTGAGTGTTTGAAACAATTGTTGACGATAATTTTTCCAACTTTGGGATAGATCTTTGTTGATGTATGATATTGACACAAATTTGCGTATAGCCCAAATGGCGAGATATAAATATTTCAGACCATGATGATCCCGTTTCCATACGGTTACTCGATAACTTATCGATAGGTGCTTGAATATTCACCAGGTATTATGTAGTATAGACTACAGCTGAATTAGCTCTTAGTCTGAATAGTTGATGCGGATTCAAACCAACTTGTTGTAAGGCCAAATGTTCAGGCAATAAAAGCTAAGAACAAAATCTGTTTTTTTTTATTTGTTCTTAATAATAAATTCATGTCGGACAATATTTCTGCTATTACTTCCATGGTGCACTCTCGACGCACAATTATTGCCCAAATACTGAAAAGTGAAAAAAAAACTCTATAAGTTCATGGAAGTTTCAAGTTTTTATTGCCATTCAGGTTCGCCAGTTTTCCAGTAAAACCTGCCTGTATAGGTTTTTTAAGAGTGTATTACATCAAGTTCCCTATTTTAGTGAAGTTCAAGCACTTACGCAATTTTTTAGATGGTAAATTAAAACCTATTTGTCTTTCACGAAAGAAATCTTGCGAAAGCTCGACACTTGACCCATAATATCAGTATATGACCATTCACCCTCTTTATTATCTTGCTATTTTTCCCTGTTTATTGTATTAAACATATAATCCCGATGCGATGCGCTCACCTCTTTTACCGGCAATCACTCTAACTAATTCAGGATAAAAGGTTATGCGGAAGTTGGCCACGGAAGAACGTATCTAACATCCTGTCCTATGTTGTGTTATTGAAAACTGGGATAATCTCAATACCTTTTGGACTTTGTTTTTAAACTGTGACAGTTCACTAGTTCACAGTGCGTCATTCCGGTTTGATCACTATACACGTATAGGCCTGAGCGTTACTTTTCAGCATTGCGTGGTAAAAGTGTCACTGGTCAGAATAGACTAGAGGGCGCACATACGAACGGACCGGATTATGATCCAAACTTTATTCAAGTTCAAATTGCTTTATCTAGCTGAATTTATTTCTAGGAATCATGTACATAGTTGATGTTTGTACACATTTGTTCAGGCCGTCAGTTCTGCTGTCCGACTTCAACGTTTGAAGCAACAGCTTTCAGATGTTTGCATGCAGGGTTCCACTGAGAATGGCACGTAGATTCTGTACACATCTTTTTGAAAAAAAAAACCCAACATTTTCAGTGTTTAAGGTTTGCAATAATAGTACAGATTTTCTTAAACCTTAAATATTTTCCTAGACACATTCATGGTTGACAAACAGATGGTGGCTGATGCTAATAGCCAAACAGGTGCGCTGATTTCCCACCGACGGGGAAACAATTCTTTTTGTAACGACTGTAGCTTAACTGCGGAGGTCCACCTGTAATATTTCCACCACTATTCTTCACTGGTATCAGATCGGTTTCCCATATCAATGCAGAAAATAACTCAATAACTCATTTTTATCAATTGGTATTATTTTTCACCAGCAATCTGCTCACGTGTTGATGATTTCTTTCGTGATAAAATTCAAGAACATTACATCAAGCGAGTAGTTCTTATTGTACATTTTCTCTCAATTTAGCGTTACAATAGCATAGTATTTTGACAGAAATAATGTGTTTGTTTATGCCTCGATAACGTTTTGGTCACCACTATAAACAGAAAACGTCATTCGATTCAAAACAAAGGTGCGACAGTGATACTTAAAGAAGTGAGGGATCCCCCTCCCCTACAACCACCATCAAATCGTGACAAATGGCCAATCGTTGCTTAGAAACCCTGTTTGAAGCATAACAATTATTGAAAGACCATCATTATTGAAAGACCGGCTTAATTCGTTCAATTCAAATTTAATTGTGTGCTTTTAGATAACAACAGTTTGCTAATTCCTAAATCATTCAAAGTCGTTCTCAAACATGCAATTCTGTATCTGAAGCCTGTCAATTTAGATTTTAGAAAGTCAGATTACTCGTCATATCGTCACGGGTTCTCCGGAAAAACAAAATTGTTTCATTTGTGTACATACAATTTACTAATTAAGAAAAAAATCAGGGAACTAAAAGAAATAAAATAGAGATTCAGATACCAAAGATTAAAGACTGCATTAACTGTCAATCGTATCGTATTGGCGAAAAGAAATATTTGATTGATTTTCAGTATTTTTGTCCATTAAGGGCTATCTTTTTATTTCCACAAGGTTATTACAAAAATTAACTGTTCAATATAAAAAAAAAATCTGTCTTTTTTCGTGAGAGCCCGATTTTTGGTCAAGTGCTAAAAAGTTCATTCTTTCTGTCACTTGATAGACACTTAACAATAAATTGTTAAGTTCTGATATGCACGTTTCATAATTCCTTCCCTGACATTTAAACAAATGGTACATTCCTTTATTCAACTTTTCAAAACATCATGTCATTTTATACCTTGTTTTAACACTGCCACATTGTCTTCAAGGTCGGATCCAGAGAGTTATTGCCGGGGGCTAAGTTTGTGCTGGGAGAAAGGGTGAGGTTGGAAGGGCTCCCTCAATTGAAATTTGGCTTTTAAGATACATTTTCGGTCACTGCCGGGGGAGGGCGCCCCCTCCACACCCCTGGATTCGCCACTGATCTTGCTAAACTGCCGGATTTTATTAAACATGTTCTACTTTGGTAAACGTATGCATGAATGTAAATTCCCGGGCAGGACTGAAATCAAAAGCACAATAAATCCAATGCAAATACCTAAATTGGCTACTTTTTTTACGCGTGAAGTGAAGATACCCTTAAATATTTTGATCGTTCGCTCAATTCAACTGGGTTTGAAAATGCTTGCGTGTTTATATTCGAATTTGAAAGAAAGTGTTCGAATATTGAACGGGCAAGTTGTGAAATTGGACGGGGCAAAAGCTATTGGAATGCAGAATTTGCTGTTTTAAAATCTCGCATTACGCTTTCAAAAACTCTTCAGTCGCTTGAAAGTGCCTTAAAAATGCACACATTTGGGCGAGGAAGGAATTTTAATAATTTTAATCAATGTGTTTGAATAAATTGAACGGTGATTTTAGGCAGCATTTATAGTTTCCAGAGAAATTTTACATAGCCACATTAAAACATGTTGTTTTTCTGGAGGTACTCGGCCAGGAAAATACTGGTCAAATAATAATTTGTCCATTATTTACAAGTGTGTAATTGTTCCTGTTTTCGAATGATGATTTATAAAAATGAAAAAAAAAAACCTCACCATATAATTCAAACCAATAATAACATTATTTCATTTCTTACTCAAGTATAAATGTTACCGGTTTTCTTTGTTCATTGTTTTAGCCTACACTGAACTCCTTTTGATCTCTTCTTGGACCTGATCTTTAAATCTTCAAGAACGAACCATCGAGGTCGGTGTGATGATGTTTAATTGATTCTATCATGACCGTGGAAAGGGCGTGTCGTCCCCATACAAAAAATAATGTAATTCGGTCTCCTTTCCAAACTTTTATCGGCGGGCAAAACAATAATACTAACAAGTGTGGATTGCCCGTAGTTGCCATGGCAACAGATTTTAAAAAGAACCCACCTTTTTATTTACATGTTATCCCCTTGCTCTCGGATAGGCCACTGCCGACACATTCTCTAAATTCCTCTAAATTATGTCTCGTATACAAATTCTTCATGTTATGTAGTGATTTTGTTTGTAATTTTAGGCCCTGTATTGTTTTCCTTTCAGATGAAGATCTGCGTGGCCACCATTCTGTCAATCGCCCTTCTTCTGGGTAACTCTGTCAAGCTCCGAGCTTCCGTTACTGGGCCGGTTCCCTCGGATGGCGATGGTCCTGCGTCTCAGGTGTGTCAGCAGTGCTGCCAGGGACCTGCTGCAATACCCGGCATACCAGGTCTGCCTGGGCCAGTAGGACCGATGGGGCCGTTCGGTCAGCCGGGGTCAAAGGGCGATGCAGGTCAGCAAGGTGAGATTGGCCCTATTGGATCTATGGGTGAGCGGGGAGCACCTGGGAACACTGGGTCTAATGGTAATGATGGGATTGGTCTGCCCGGCAAGATAGGTCCGAGAGGGCTACCTGGTTTTGTTGGAGGAACTGGGGAAACTGGTGTCAAAGGTCAGAAGGGTGAGCCAGGGGAGACACCAGACTACTCCAACCAGCGGGTGGCATTCACCGTGGTGAGGACGAGCTACTCGGATACCTCTACGACTCACGACACCCGTTTGCCCTTCCAGCAGGCCGAGACGCTTCTGCCGGGTACCAGCTTCAATCTCGAGACCGGCACGTTCACATGTAGTGTGTCGGGCACCTACGTATTTACGTTTTCTGTTCTCAAGTTTAGCAACAGCGGTAACCTTTACATCCATCTTGTTAAAAACGACTACAAGGTAATTAGTACCTATGGTGAATCAAATCAACGTGGTCAGTTGTCTGGTAGCGCGGTGCTGGTCCTGCAGCGAGGAGACACGGTGTATCTTACCATGTACGGTAGGGCGCAGAGTAGTTCCACCTCTCACTACACCTCGTTCAGTGGCTTCCTCCTATTCTCCGAATAAATAAATAAATAATAAATAAAATTAAATCACAACGCATAAATATTTAGGAGCAGTGCTGCATTTGTTTGGTTTCGCTTTCCATTTTGCCAAAACAGTAACCATTGAATTAAAAGAAAAATGTTCAATGTCATGATAATAAGAAATATAATTTATTCTTTATACAAAGCATTTTACATTCAAGTATCAAAACTGCATAAAAACAGTTAATTAAAAAGAAGTTAAATATATGACTTTTGAAAAAGAAGGTTTTTGTGGCGATTAAAAAAACCTCCAAATTCATTTGTTTGTTCTCAAATAACGAAGAAGTCTGCACGGTCACCGTATGCCTTGCCAGGCTTTGGACGAACTTTAGGAAGGTTGAACTGAACCCTATCACAGCTTTTAGTGGGAATGTTAAACGCATGAACTGATATTTACTCTGTGAAGTGCCGTAGCGCTGCCTCACCATGGCCGATAAGTTTGAAAAGTACCGAAGAATCTTGAATTCAATCCGCACCGTAACCGACAGCCAACGTAGTTCCTGAAGTATGTGCGTACGACCCTTCCTTCTGCACGGATGTTGTTGTTTCTTAAACTGGTAATCGTATGAAAAAAAACATAAACTGTTACAATAGTCTGTCTGGGAAGTAACAAATGCATGTATTAAAAAAAATTGTGTTTTTTTTTCTCCATTTGCATTTCGCATACCGTATACAGCCAGAGATTAAATGAAGCCTGGTGATATCATTTATTTATCCTCGGAAACTGTTTTTCTTGAAAAAAAACCAACAGTTTCAAATTCAGCCACAGTGAACCAAGAACTCTCAACTTTTGTTAAACACTTTATTTTGTATCCCATGTTATACATGTATAATTGAGTTTTGTTTCATGTTAAAAGTTGAGTTTTAGAGCTTTCACTATGATGAAATTGTTTACGATTAAATGTAATTTGAGTTGATAATGTGATACTTTATCAGCAGATTACGCAATTATGATTCTATAGTATATATTTGATTCTAAGAAACATTTTTTTCCAAGTATACATTTTAGGATGTGTTCTGTTTAACAGTTTAACTAATTTAAGCACAGAAATTAATCATGTAACATGTAATCAGTATCGAATATAAATACTCGAAAACTGTATTTTGAACATTACTTTAATTGAACATTTAGCTTTTAACAATGTGGGAAACCTTGTCCCAATCGTAAAACATTCCATCGGATTCCTCTCAAGAAAGTAAAATTACATAGAAATATTGTCGTTGAAATGAACGAGCAAATCACAGTCTGACTTTTACGAACAAAATAATTTCTTATTAAGTACTTAAATCTGTGATTATAGATAACAATTTTAATTCCTTTGATATTACAAATTATTGCAAACAAAGTCAGTTAATTACCTGTATTTTTGTCCATTTTTGTTTGGCTTGACTTCTAGATTTGGGGATCGGTGTTAATGAAAGGCCGGGTTAACATTGGTTGAGGATGGATGCGGTGGAGGATGAATGATTAGTGGTGTCGAGGGGGTAAGGGATTGAAGGAGAGGGGTGGGGAGCAAAATATGATGCCGATTGTTACTTATCTTCCAATAATTCATCAAGAACAATGGATGGCACTAAGACGATGGTGTAGTCTACTTATCCCATTTAGCCCACGGATTCTTAAAATGCTAAAACATGTAGACAGAACAAAATGAGAAATGAAAAATGCTGGATGTCAGGCCCATTTATCTCCCCCCCCTCCCCCTCCCCCAACACAACCAGAAGCCCACAGACAGTGTTGTTCTGCATCCGCCTGGGAAGGGCAGGGTGTTCAGGTTGGCTTGGGTTTGAAGGGTGAAAGAGATAAGGTGCTTGCGTTTCGCAGATTGATGGGAGATGGGTGAGAATGAGAGAGAGAGAGCATTGGTGAGAGAGGCTGAATAGGGTGAAAGCTGTACGATTTCCTCACACGCTCATCTTACAAACGCCAGGTATGTTAGGGCCAGGGTCATCGCCACGTGCATGGGGGAGGTGGGTGTGTGCAGGAGCGGCTCCAGGAATTTTCGCAGGGGGAGGGGTTCATCGGCAAAACAAATCTGAAATGCAGACAGGTTTTTTTTCGCCGGACACTTGGCCGCCAAAAGGCGGACATTATTATTGTGACTAGTAAAACATGTTCTTCTGCAATTTTTGAATATCTGTTGGCAGATTTATTTCAGTAAAAATAGCTTTGCTGTACGTTCCCATCGTGGTAAACCATGTCCCCGGATGCGAATTTTCTTTTTCTAAACTACACCCACATACATGTTTGCTTAGCGCCCTCTACGATACTTTTATGATACGTACGCAGGTATATAATTATATTTCCCCCCACATTTTGGCGAGCAGTGCGATAGCTCAGTCGATGGGGTTGTGATTTTGCATTGCGAGGTTGCAGGTACAATTCACCGTTGTTTTGTCCCCGATTTTTTTTCTTTCTAACCTTATGCTTCAGAGGATATTTTGTTAAAGGGAAATTAAGTCCGAATTTCATCACGTTCGAATTCATTTCTTTTTTTTCTAATTCATATTTTCATCTCACGTTTTGTAGAAAAGTATATTACAAAACGCCATAGCGTACACCCATTATGCGGATGACGTTTGGGAAAAAAATCGCGCCCATGCAGGATGGTAAAGGGTGTACACCGGTAAATAGGCCTAAACTCATCCGCCGAGTGCATGGAAGAAAGTTAAACCCTCAAAATATTCTATATGGGTCATTCCATGTCAGACCAACGCACTTTTTTACCTCATGTCTTCCGATTTTGATAAAAATTGTTGTGCTTGTTTGTCCTGATGAGCAATGAATGTACACCAATTTTTAGCCAGATCCGACCTACTATGAGGTCAGGGCAGAAACCATAAAAAACTGAAATTTTTTGAGTAAAATACCACCCTTTTGGTAGAAATATGTCAAAACCATGTCAACTTTCATCGAATATATGCGAATTTGGTATCAAAATAATACGAATTGCCTGCTCAAATCAACTCCTTCGTCAAAATTAAATTGTGTGAAAGTAGGTCACGTGACCTTTTATATGTTATTGTGACCTTTGACCCAATGTATGCACTAATGTATCATTCGGAATATCAACGAAATTAAAATGACTTGATAGAGCATGTCTTCCTCTATCAGAATCCACTAAAAGTCTTTGAAATCCACAACTTTATGACAATTTTTGTACAGTTGGTAGGTTACAAATTGTAGACTTTACATCAGAAATCAACCCACACTATTCTAAAAGTGTTTATTATGACCACGGAGCACAGCCTGAGATCGAAAGAGTTTGATTTTGCCGGAGGGAGGAAAACCGCATGGCACGGAGAAAACCCTCGTGGCACAGGAGAGAACCAACGCACAACTCTACTCACATGTGATCCGAACCGTGGTCACCTTGGTGAGAGGCGAGCGCTTTACGGACAAGCCACCCACGCCACCATAAATGCTAGTATAATGTAGTCAGGAAAAATAATGAAGGAAAACTGAAACGCATCCCCACGCCTTTCGATTCTGTAACGGCTAGCTTGCCGGGTATCAGGCACTTTCACCTGCCCCTCCCCTCCCCACTCTTAGCCTAACATAACGGAAGCACGTCGACAATTTGGATCTGTATCCGCCGTTGAGGGGCAGGGTGTTCAGGTCGGGTTGGGTCTGAAGGTTGAAATGCATTAATAAGGTGGTTGCGTCCGCAGATTGATGGAAGATGGGTGAGATGGGGGTGGGCGTGGCAAAGCCTGGGTGAGAGAGGCTGGATAGGGTGAAAGTTGAACCCACGTCAGCTTACGGGCAGGTATGTTAGGGGCAGGGTTGTTGCCAAGTGTAGCGGTGAGGTCTGAGTATCCGATTTAGTTTTAAAAAAATTATCTGCGCATTAAACACGCGGCCAGCTCCTAATGCCAGACGGCGTAGTACGGACGTCCTGTCCTCTTTGCCCCTGGTTATAGTAATAATAATAATAATAATAATAATACTAATTTTGGAGGCTAATCATCCTTACTCGCAGCTGGTATGCTGAATTGCGAAGGACGCGGCTACAACGTGGTCGGGCCGCTGGCACGTAAAGGCGCCTATGGCTGCCGGCCACATCGACCCATATATGACCACGGAGCACAGCCTGAGATCGAAAGTGTTTGATTTTTTCTGGAGGGAGGAAAACCGGAGGGCCCGGAGAAAAACCCTCGTGACACAGGAGAGAAGCAACGCACAACTCTACTCACATGTGATCCGCGGCCAGGATTCGAACCGTGGTCACCTTGGTGAGAGACGAGCGCTTGACGCACAAGCCACCCATGCCACCTATAGTTGTCCCAACACCCCCCACGTGATTTTCAAATATCCGATGGCAGATTTATTTCAGTAAAAATATTATTGCTGTACGTTCCCATCGGGGTCAAACTCATGGTCCCGGCCGGATGATGAGTACGATACGTCACTTCAAACTCATGAACCACGCCAATGAGTAATACTTCACGGCGTAAAGCCCCAGTCACACCTTTGCGTATCCTAATTCCTTATGAGTTCCTTATCAAATATTTTCAATACGCAGCCGTACGCTCAATTAACGTCGAAATGTTTTGATCACTTTGACTTATGTGCGACGCACATCTAGCGTACAAGTAACGAATTCAGCGCATCCAGTGCGTATGAGATGCGTATGAGTTCCGTATGCAGTGTACAACATTTTTTTCGGGCTGCGAATAAGTCAGTTTGCAGTGCGCATGCCGAGCGTATTCCGGACGCACCCGACTTATGCCGACCGCATGCTTGACGCACTTCTGAGCGTATTCCCGCCGCATTTCCGCCGCTCGCCGTCCAGAGTGCGTTGCATCTGCGCTGCAAGTACGCTATGTATACGTCCAATACAGGCGGCTCATATGCTGACGATGTGCGTCACGAACACATAGCGTATTCGTAACGCACTCGACCGATGCGGGACCGATGAGCTGCGTATTTATAACTTATGACCTGCGTAACAGCGTACGCAGCGTAGTTTTGTGCATGCCCCATAGATATAGAATAAAAAGACTTAATTCTATATCTATGGCATGCCCAAAACTATCCTGCGTACTGGGCCGTACCATGCGTATATCTGCGTACATAAAACCTACACAAAACGATAGAGATGCATATGAGGTGCGTATTGTGCGTACGACTGCGTATGAAAAAAATGTCAATGCGCAACTCATAAGGAATTAGGATACGCAGAAGTGTGACAGGGCCCTAATATCTCTCGAAAATACTAGGTTTGAAAACGACACACCCTAGATAGGTATAAGAATAGGTACTGTTTGGAATTGAGGGCAGTATTGTTCCGCTAGAAATCAGGCACACTCAGGGGCACACTTAGTGATTATTTTTGACTTTCGGTAGGATATGGGCCACCGTCTTTTCAAATTGTCTCAGTAGGTATTCTTATAGGCCGGCCTATTTTAGCGGGAAAAACTGTTAGTTATCATCAGCAGAAAATTGATGAGTGAATTACTGAAAACAGTGGCACTCGATGGTTTACCCAACGAAAAACAAATGTCACGACACGACTGTTAATGCTGTAAAAATAGATGTACTCTTCCTCTTCCTGTCGACGAAACTATTAATAGAAAGGGGAACATCATCACTCTAGCATTAAATAAGCACCCCATTTCTCCACTTCAGCATATTGGTTCGGGATCCGTCATTGGCTGCCCAGGGTGGTTAGAAGGGAGAAGGGATGGTGGGGCAGGGGATCAATATGGGAATTCGTGCTTGGCTTGGAGATCAGGCTATTGAAGGCTAGTGTTTTCTAAGAAAAGGAGTTTGTTGCACATGGTAGGATCCAAACAGTTGGGTAAGTTTGGGATAAGGTTCGATTAGGCGAGGGTCAAGATCGGGGTTGGCCTAATTATGTGTTTAATTGTTGGTATATGTTGGGCTCAATAAGCGGAGGTGGGAGGTCCTCAATTAGGGGGGGGGGGAGAGGGGGTCTGCAGATGCAAGGTCGATTGCATGCCAAGAAGTTGCCGAGCCGAGCGCACGTTTGACTAGTGGATGGGGATAGATGAATGGTTGTAATTAAGTTGCCTTTGGGAACGGCTGGGTTCTGCAAAATAAGTATACTTCACCGTAAGAGGGCGGCAACTGTACATGGACTGGACTTTATGCACACAATAAATTCAAGTTCTAATTACCTTTTCTTTTCAAGCTAGATTATTACGCCTTCGTTTTTCAATCAAAAATGTAGACTGCATAACCTGACTACAAAATACTAGCCACCAAATGCGTGGCTCCATTAAAATAATAACACGAAGCGCAAAACAAACACTGATTGAATCACGTATGGCCGATGTACGTCATTATTCTATCCACCAATCGGAGTTAGTCACCCAACAAGTCGGTGACCAGAAGTGAGTGGTCTGTGATTGACAGGTGCCAATCACATTCCTAGTGTGTGATTGTGTCACCGACATCCATACAATCATTCCACCAATTAGGTGCGTCTATTTGAGTGTCGGTGATACAAGCTTCGGGTTTAACGTGTGGCAATGTAACATTAACATCATTTCCCTCTCATCAATATGAAGCGAGTCAGTGATGTGTGATTGACAGCGCGCAGGGACCAATCACAAACCGGGCTTGCAAGTTCCTCAGTCATTGTTCGGGAAATCGATGTCAATATTTAAGTCACAAGCTGCCGGCTCACTCCTCACAACGACCGCAGCACATGTTCACGTTGAGACGACAACCCGAGATAACTGTTTGCAAGATCGAACAAGAATTGCACGGTGAGTGTTTGAAACAATCTTTACGATAATTCTGCTAACTTTTGGATTGATTTTTTATATATATATGATATTGACACAAATGTGCTCAGTATAGCCAAAACAGTGCGCTGCAAATATTTCCGACCATGGTGATCCCATTCCCATACGGACATTCGATAACTTATCATGCGATATTGGTGCTTGAATCATAACAAGGTACTATGTTGCATAGAGTACCCATGAATTAGCTCTTAGTCTGAACAGTTGATGCGGATTCAGACCACCATTTTCTGATGCCAAAATCAGGCAATAATATCTCAGAGCAAATAATCTCGGTTTTATATTTGTTCGGATTAAGAAATTCCTGTCTGACAATATTTCCGCTATTGCCATCATAGTGCACTCTCGACGCACAGTAATTGCCCAAATACTGACTGGTTTCTCCAGTTCTTGAAAAAAAACAAAACTATAAATTCATGGAAGTTTTATAGTCGTTATTGCCATTCAGATTCGCTAGTTTTTCAGTCAAACCTGGCTTTAGGTTTTTCAAGAGCGTATTACATCAAGTTCCCTATTGTTATTGAAGTTCACACACTTACACAATTTTTCAGATGATAAATCTAAACTGTTTTGTGTCCAAAGAAAGAAATCTTGCGAAAGCTCGACACTTGACCCATAATATCGGTATGATCAATCACCCTCACTAGTTTCTCGCTAGTTTTCCCTGTTTATTGTCAAACATAAAATCCCGATGCGATGCACTCACCTTTTTTCCGGCAATCACTTTAATTCAGGATAAAAGGTTATGTGGAAGTTGGCCACGGAAGAACGTATAAAGGAAATCGGAACATCTCAAACATCCTGTCCTATGCTGGGTTATTGAAAATTGGGATAATCTCAATACCTTTTGCACTTTGTTTTCAAACTGTGTCATTTCACTAGTTCACAGTGCGCCATTCCGGTTTGATCACTGTATAGGCCTGAACGTTCATACTTTCAAGCATTGCACGTTAAAAGTGTCACTGGTTAGAAGAGACTAGAGGGCGCAACTACAAACAGACCGGATCATTATCCACACACAATTTTATTCAAGTTGAAATTGCTTTATCTGGCTGGATTAATTTCTAGAAATCATGTTAAGAGTTGATGTTTGTACAAATTATTCGGGTCGCCTGCTGAGCTGTCCGACTTCCAAGTTTTTTTTTTTTCAGCGATAGCCTTGAAATTCTGTTTTATTTTCGCGACCCAAGCTGTTATGACTTGTTAGCCTCGAGCCTTGCGCATCTTTTGATACGCGCCGAGAAAAAAAATAATTTTCTCATATACGTAGTTTACACAGAGCAGAATTACCATTCGTACATATGAATAATTAATTAGCCATAATTCCAAAGCCCTTTGACCTTTAATTATGAAATGTCTTGGGTGTGTTCATGATAGGTTGCTCTATAAATGTACTGTCACTCAATGGCCGATATCTTAAGAGGGGGCGGAATTTGCCCCCCCCCCCCCCGGCTGAGAGATGGTCAAAATAACCCAGCCCTTTTAGGGTTCGCATTGTTAAGTTCTGATATATATGTTTTTTTTATTTTTTTGTACATTCCTTCATCGAAAGTCATGTCATGTTATACTTTGTTTCAACACTATTACACAGTATCTTCAAGGGCAAATCCAGAGAGTTTCCTGCCTGGGGTGGATGTTGTGCCGGGAAAAGGGGGTGGAAGGGCTCGTTCAAGTGAAATGTGGCCTGATTTGATAAAACTTCGGTCACTGCTGGGGGGATGGCGCCCCCTCCGCACCCCTGGATCGGCCACTGATCTTGCTAAACCTCCCAATATTATTTAACATGTGTTACTTTGGCAAACGTATGCATGGAGTTGAATTCCCGAGCGGGACTGAAATCCAAAGCACAATAATTCACTGCAAAGTAACGTCAATTTCAATTGCCCACTTTTTAAGGCGTATAATGAATATGTCCTTAAATATTTTGATTGTTCGCCAAATTTAACTTGGTTTGAAACTGATTGCCCGTTTTTATGCCAATTTGAAAGAAAGTGTTCACCACTGAATAAGCAAGGTGTAAAATTGGACGAAAAACAAATTATTTGAGTAAAGAATTTGCTGTTTTAAAATTCATACAATTATGCTTTCAAAAACATTTCAACAACTTACTAATGGCTTAAATATACATACGATATTTTTTGGTATAATGAATTTGGAAAAAAAGTGTAATGAAAGCGTTTGAATAAATTTAATGCTGATCTCAGGGAACATTCAGTTTCCCGAGAAATTTCACAAAGCGAGATTAAAACATGTTGCTTTTTCTGGACGTATTCCGATCAGGAAACTACAAATAATCGTTTGATCGTTAGTTTTATTAGTGAATAATTGTTCCTGGTTTCGAATGACTATTTATCAAATTGGAAAAAAAAAAATATAATTGAATTAAATCGATGAAATATTTTTTTCTTTCCTTACTTAAGGTTTTGAGGCAGTTCAGTCTAACTTAGTGCCATTGATGTTTTGTTCGGAATACGGAATTCCTGTCTGACCATATTTACGCCACTGCTTTCATTCTGCACTTTCAAAACAAAATTGTCCAAACTGCCTGATGGTTTCTCTAGTTCCTGAAAAACAAATTTTGATTTTTGTCGCTAGAAATAGCACACCATAGATTCATGGAAGTGATTATTGTCAATAAACATGGCTATTCACGTTCGACTGTTTTTTTAGGCAAATCCAGTAGAATTTGTTTTCAAGAGTGTACTTGGCCTAAACATCAAGTTCCCTGCTATTATTGAAATTCACGCGCTCTCAATATTTCAGACGAATTAATCTGTTTCCTTTTTGTTAACATTTTGGTTAAAAGAAAACATATAAGTATACCTTTACCCATAATATCACTGTGATCAATAACCCCCTATATTTTCTTGCTGGTGTCCCCTGTTTATTGTATCTTTTTAATTTTCAAACATGAAATCCCTGTGCGATGCACTCACATGTTTTCCCGGCGGTCACTCAAACTAATATAACGCTGCGGAAATTGGTCACGGAAGAACGTATGCATACAGGAAATCCGGACAACTAAAACATGCCTGTCTTATTTGTGTTATTAATACTGTGTATATTCTTTGTACCTTTGAACTGGTTAAACCGTGTCAAGTTGCTAGTTCACAGGTGCGCCATTCCGGTTTGATCAGTTACCTGCAAGCGTTGCAGGTTTAAAGTGTCACTGGTTGGAATGAACTAGAGGGCGCAAATACAAACGCACCGGATCATGATGATGCACACAATTTTCTTCAAGTTCAAATTGCTTTTCGAGCATGATTCATTTGTAGAACAAATACATAAAGTTGTTGTTTGTAGAAATTATTCGGTCCTTTAGCTCTGCTGTCCGCATATTTCTTAGAAAATTATAAATGTCAGGGAAGGAAATATGCATATCAGAACTTTTAAAATTGTAAAGTGCTAAAGCCATAGCATGTTCATTTCATTAGGTCGCAGTTAGAGCATTTACGATTTCGTTTAAATGTTTCACAACAGATTGTGGTCGAACTGTTTTCTACATTTTCATTTGTTTACTTTCCATTTTGCACCGAGTAGGCCTATAGGCGAATTTGAACAATAAACTTTATTTGTACACAGTATTGAATGGGTGAGTGTTCCAAATGTATTTATCTACATGTATCAGTTTGAAACTTTGCAAGTTTTCATATGCATATTTCCTTCACTGGCATTATAAATGGCTGTAAATTCCTTGATACGGCTTTCTCAAAAGTCCTGCCATTTTCACCTGTTTTAACACTATAACACAACATCTTGTTAATGCAACTACCCAATTTCATTGAACATTAATGGTGCTGCTTTTACATAATCTAGAACAGTCCTGTGATCAAATTGAATGCCCAAGCTGGAGTGACATCGAAAGCTCAAAAAATTAATGCATTGATAAGTGTTTTTCATGCTTTTCACGCGAGTACGAAGAATTTGAAAGAAAGTTTTGCATTGTTGAATGAGCATGGTGTGAAGTTGGACGGAAAAAGCTATTTAAATAAAAGTGTACTGCTGTAAGACTCACATAATTTGCTTTCTAAGAAAAAAACTGCTGAATTTAATGTTTTACTAGTACCCCAAAAATAGATCTACCGGTACCCTTTGTTCTTGATAGATGAATTTCATTAAAAGTTTTGATCAAAACCTTTTACTTTGATTACATGGAATGCTGATTTTACTGAGTCAGAGAATAAACGAGAATTTGAACAATGCTATATTAACACAAATTGCTTTCTCTGGACGTCTTTGGCCAGGAAAGCCTCCATTATTCTAATCATGATAGCGTTATTTATTAATGAGTAAATGTTCATGATTTCGAATATTGATTTATCGAAAAGGAAACAAAAATACAATCAATTCAGAATCGATCATAAAATTATGTTAATCCTTACTCAAGTATAATCATTACCGGTTTCTTTTTCAGCCTACACTGAAATCCTTGTGATCTCTTTTTGGACCTGATCTTCAACTGCAAAACAAACCATCGAGGTGGGTGTTTTGATGTTTAATTGATGACTCTATCAGGACCAGGGAAGGGTCGAGATGTTTACCCCCCCCCCCCCCGCACCAACCCATCCACCCCATTGCACCCCCGAAACTAAACTTTGGAAAAAAAAAAACCTCAAATTCGGTCCCCTCCCGAACTTGTATCGGCGGGCAAATAATAACAAACTCACCAAGAGGAGTGCACACCGGTAAATAGGCCTCAATCCATACGTCTAGCTCATGAATAAAACTTATCCCCAAGAGATATTCTATATTAGAGAGTTTTGAGAGCCATACATTGGGGAATCGAAGAGATATGGCAATGAATCTCTGGCCCGGACTTGGGGCTTCCAATTCTGAGCATTTTGGGAGAATTGGGCTCGAAATTTGCGCTTTTTGGCCATGTTGTGGAGGGATCGTTTTTATAAGATGGCTACCTTTCCGCTTTGGGGAAAATGGGGTAGTCTTCTTTGGGTGAGAATTTCTCGAATAGTCAAAGGTCAACCCAACAAAAAATGAAAATAAAATGAAAGATCACATGTTGATCATTATTTTTATGTGCAGCTAAAATACCTGTGAAGGTTTTTAGATTTTTTAAAAGAATTTTGAAGTATGGGCATTTAACACTAGTGTCTATTGAAATTTTAATGCAGGGTTGCACCAGTTAGGTTTTGGGCTTTTTGGCAAATCGCATTTTACCAACAGCACTTTCTTCCAAAAGAGGGCTTGCTACTCAAATAGCGGTCATTGTGAACGCGGAGATCTGTCCAACCGAAGTCGGCTTTAGTTGAACAAAAATAAACACTCTTTGTGGAGAAGAATATCTACAGAAAAAGACATTGCATTGAATTGAAATGTTGTCTGATGATTGGTCGTGATACATGAAACAAAAAAAGTGAAAATGGACTAAAATACCTCTGAGAGTTTCGAGTATATTTGAAAGAATTTTGAAGCATGGACATTTAGCACTTATGTCTATGGGAATTTGAATGCAAGGTTGCACCCGTAAGGCCTTGGGCACTCCCGTAAATTTTGTCAAAAGCATTTTCTTTAAAAAGAGGGCGCGCTACACAAAATAGTGGTCACTGTGAACTTGGAGATCTGGGCATTTAGCAATATAGTGTTTGGGAATTTTAATGCAGAGTTGCACCCATAGAGCCTAAAAGTACGCGCGCCATTTGTTTTTGAGCGCCTGAACCCCCCCCCCCCCCCCCCTAAATACGACCTTTCTATGGGCATTTTACATTGGGTTGCCCTTTCTCTTTTTGGAAGTAAGATGTCATTTTTTGGCACGATTTTTCTCTTTCACGTCATGCGGATTTTCAGTTTCTATTTGAGATGCTAGTAACAATTTTACGGAGGGTGATTATCTTAAGAATAAATGTCCCAATGATCCAATTTTTCAAAACTACGACTTTTAGACGCTATATTTTTCGTATTTTGAGGGGTCCGGAAGCGCGCCACCAGCTGTCAGCTTCCAGGTTCTATTCTAAGGGTTGACCCAAACAAAATCGCTTTTCATGCATTTTGAGCCCCTTGGCCTCAGAAAGGCCGCTGTCATAATAAAGCCGAACGCATTCTCTTATTTATTGTTTCTCAAAGTCAGAAATGTCTTTTAGACAAATTATTCAGTTTATCTTACCTCAATATTTTTATCTACTCTTTCCTATTGATTGATTTATTTTTGTTTTAGCCATTCTTGATTGATTTGTTTTTAGTTTGATGTATTGGTTTCTTTACAGATGAAGATCTGCGTGGCCACCATTCTGTCAATCGCCCTCCTTCTGGGTAACTCTGTCAAGCTCCGAGCTTCCGTTACTGGGCCGGTTCCCTCGGATGGTGATGGTCCTGCGTCTCAGGTGTGTCAGCAGTGCTGCCAGGGACCTGCTGTAATATCCGGCATACCAGGTCTGCCTGGACCAGTAGGACCGATGGGGCCGTACGGTCAGCCGGGGTCAAAGGGCGACAAGGGTGAGCCAGGTCACAAAGGTGAGATTGGACAGATTGGACCTATGGGTGATCGGGGAGCACCTGGGAACACTGGGTCTAAAGGTGATGATGGGATTGGCCTGCCTGGCAAGATAGGTCCCAGAGGTATACCAGGTATCGTTGGAAGAATCGGAGAAACTGGTGTCAAAGGTCAGAAGGGTGAGCCAGGGGAGACGCCAGACGATTCAAACCAGCGGGTAGCATTCACCGCTGTGAGGACGAGCCACTCGGATGAATCTACGAGTCACGACACCCGTTTGCCCTTTCAGAAGACCAAGACGCTTCTGCCGGGTACCAGTTTCGATCCCGAGACCGGTACGTTCACATGTAGTGTGCCGGGCACCTACGTATTTACATTTTCTGTTCTTAAGTATAGCAACAGCGGTTCCCTTTACATTCATCTTGTTAAAAACGATGACATTGTGATAACCACCTTTGGTAATGTAAATCAACAAGGTCAGTTGTCTGGAAGCGCGGTGCTGATTCTCCAGCGTGGAGACACGGTGAATGTTGCCATGTACGGTAGGGTGCATAGTGGTAGCTACACCTCATTCAGCGGCTTCCTCCTTTTCCCGGAGTCAATTAATTAATTGATAAATAATCACCTCGCAAACACATGCAGGAGCAGTGGTTCCCCCCTCCCCCCCCCCAAAAAAAAAAAATCGCTTTCCATTTTGCCGAAACAATAACCAATGAATTAACAGAAATGATGTTCATTGTAATAATAGTAATACTTGATGACGACAAAATGTCTTCTATTGGTACCATTAACAGGTATGATAAACATGATTAATTTTAACTACATATTTAGCATTGATATATGAAAACGGTTTACAAAACATCAAAACATACTTTAAAAAAATCATTGGAAATAATGTAAAATTAATAGTTTCAGTTTTAGAAGAAAATATTTTAAGCCGTGATTTAAAAATTCCAAATTCATAAATATTTCTCGGATGAACCAAAAAAAAGAAACAAACTGTTCCAATAATCTAATCGAGAATTAACAAATGCACGTATTATAAAATAATGTATAAATGGACTTGCGTAACGCGAACTCAAAATGAATACTAATCTAACTGAAGCAACCAATCTCCCTTTGGGTTCAGAAGTCCTTAATATTTTATTTAAAATTGAGCACATTGTATATTATTCATATTTTATATTTAATTTAGTATTTGCAGTTCAATGTAAATTAATAAATACATTGCAAGAAAATGTTCATTAAAATATTTAATTTTTTTCAATGGCAATATTACATTTTTCAAAGTAAAGTATAGTTGCAATAAAACATTAACCAGTAATATTACTTCTCATTCAGATTTAAGATGTTTGGGATGTAACTAGACACATACATATAATTTCCTTATACTTTACCAACAATTTAAAAAAAGTCATTTGAAGTACCAGAAAATCTACAATATTAATATAACATATTTAAACATAACCTTGTTAACCATTCAGAACACAATATAAAACTGTTTGATAGAATCATATGACATTTCGAGGAATAAGCTGAGATAATTGCGGTAATAGACATTTAGAACCAGTGTTTGTGTGAAAAAGAACAGCAATTAACACTCTCTAACCAAACACACGAATGATGCGTTGAGCATGTCGAGAAAACTGTTTGATGTAGTTCAAGAAATTTAACTTTGAATCAAATAGGAATTGTCGTGCGTCATTAGTGAATTTTTCATCGTTCCTAACAGTTCCTTGTCTATTTGGCAAATTGCCAGTTGAAAACTATCATAATTTAAAAACAATAGCATAAGCCAAGTATATGTTTGTGTCAATGACACACATGTCCATTATTCTCTGAGATAGTATATCTTAACCTGAAGCACAGTGTAGCCCTTGCCAATTCTGGCTTGGCAGACTGACGTGAATGCGAGTTAACAGTTATTTACCAAATTAATATTTTGTGAAAAAAAATAAAATCGTTTTAATACCATAAAGTAATATCCAGCCTGATCTACACTGGCAAAGTAGTAATTTAAAAAGTATAAAGAAAAACAAGTTAAGGTCAATAGTGAGCTTGCTAAGAACTTGGCCATACAGATGCCTTCAAATGGGAAATCCGGGTGACTCACAGCTTCACACAGTTGTGTTGTATGATACATAATTATTCGTTCACAATAAACAGGTAGTCCGGGATCCTAATTTTTCCCAGGATCTAGAACAAATGCAAGCGGCCCACCAAGAAACAAACATCCCATATTACATTTGGGAGAACAATAATTCTGTTATAAGTACCCTATCATGGGCAACAAGAAAGTGACGCCCTCCTAAGGTTGTAATTGCTAAGGAAAGAAGCCTGTTGTACACGGTTTGCTCGAAACAGTTGGGTGAGTTTGGGATTGGGTTTGGTTGGGCGAGGGTCAAGATTTGGGTTGGCATATTTCTGTGTTTGGTTTTGGTATAGGCTGGGTTCAATAAGCGGAGGTAAGAGGCCTCAATATTGTTTGCTTAAATAACGTGGAAGTCTGCACGGTCACCGTATGCCTTGCCAGGCTTTGGACGAACTTTAGGAAGGTTGAACTGAACCCTATTACAGCTTTTAGTGAGAATGTTAAACGCATGAACTGATATTTACTCACCATGGCGGATAAGTTTGAAAAGTACCGAAGACTCTTGAATTCATTCCGCACCGTAACCGAGAGCCAACGTAGTTCCTGAAGTATGGGCGTACGACCCTTCCTTCTGCATATATGTCGTTATTTCTTAAACTGGTAATCGTATGAAAAAAAAAAACATTAACCGTTACAATAGTCTGTCTAAAAAGTAACAAATGCATGTATTAAAAAAAATGCTTTTTCTTTTTTTTTCATTTTTTTCATTTGCATTTCGCATACCGTATACAGCCAGCGATTAAATTAGGCGGGGTTATATCATTTATTTATCCTCGGAAACTTTTTTCTTGAAAAAAAACCCAGAGTTTCAAATTGCACCACAGTGAACCAAGAGCTCTCAACTTTTGATAAACACTTTATTTTGTATCCCATGTTATACATGTCTAATTGAGTTTTTGTTTCATGTTAAAAGTTGAGTTTTAGAGCTCTCACTATGATGAAATTGTTTACGATTTAATGTAATTTGAGTTGATAATGTGACACTATATCAGCAAATTACGCAATTATGATTCTAGTATATATTTGATTGTAAGACATATTTTTGTCCAAGTATACATTTGAGGATGTGCTCTGTTAAATAAAAGAATATTGATGCAGATGATGCACTATTGAACACAAATAACAACTCGTTTTCCGAACAACAACTCATGAAATACAAGTTGCATTAAACTGAAATTTCGTGCAACTAATTTTCACGATGTGTAACACAGGGGTGTTGAATATCATGAGAAACAGTCGAACGATCAAAATAATATGATCGTAATAATATAGTGTTTTACACGCAAAAAATACACATTGATTTTCATTCGGATTGCACATTACCAGCACGTTGTCGTAAAAGTTGGTACCTTGATCCGGTCTCAACTTTTTCTTTCAAATGGGGCTTGCGGTCGCTGACAAAGTTAATTGAACGTGATGGGGAGTAATAACTAACCGTTTGATATTTTCTACACAAACCCCCGGTGTAGGGGGTTTTGCATAGAATTTTCAGATACCAACTTTTACGACAATGTGTTAGTAATGAGTGTTTTTCATCTAAAAGTAGCTGATGAAATTGGATTTCTGGTCATTATTATATTTGGTGCTACATTTTTTTTTTTAAATATGAATTATAATTTTTGAGGTTTGGGTCCCGCTTTTTTTTGACGCACCCCGTACAACCGTAATTTTGGTAGATTGATCGATGGAGCTACATCGCTTTCGAATATATTACCGATTTATGTTGCAAGTTTTCAACTTACCTCCTCACTGAATTAAAGGATGGTAAAGTGCAGAGAAAATAATCGTGATGAATTGTCAAACATTTAGGCCATCCCATCATTTTTGAAAGCTTGAACTTGCGAAATGTTATACATCTAATTATCTATGTCGTTTCCATTCTTTTGCTTTATTGAAAACAAATAAAAAGCTCTATATTGATATTTTGATAATCAGGATATTTTGTTGAAACGTGCATGCCCTGCCATCAAAATAATAAAAGCCCATTGCAACGACTACAAAGGAGAAAAATAGTCGTGGTTGGTTGTCATGATATAAGACACCAAAACGGCCCTTTCTCACTCTAGCAAACAATGGGCAAACAACTTAAATAAAATCGACCTAGGAAATCAACCCAAAACACGTTAACCTAGTAGTTACAGCCCCATTTTTTTTCTCGAGTTTTGCCCCGAGGAATAGATTTTTTTTGTTTCTAGAGCTACAAAGGTTGTTCACTTTTGAATGAGACGCCGACCAAAACAATCGGCCCACGTTTAGTTGTTTGCTTGTAAAATAGGCTTCATAACCCGGTACTTTAGACATTTCTAGTCTATATTTATTTATTTTGTGGCCTGACATTTATTGACAGGACCTGACATGGGTCCTGACCTCCGTTTTTAGACGCGATAATATAGGAAACCGGAACCGGTCTACTAGACTAGCAGTAGTGTAGCCAGAGCTCTCACCATGGGGGAGGGGGGGGGGGGGGTCGAGGTGCAACATGTTAATACAGAGGGAGGGAAGGGGGCGGGCAATTTCTGTTATACATGTACCTAATAAACGCATAGTCATTATTGGAAATTAATTATTATTATGTTTTTTTTTTTGGGGGGGGGGCGACTGCGGGGAGAGTATTTTCTATCGGTACGTTTAAGCCCAAGTCCTCTACAACACCCCACCCCACCTGGCTACGCCGTTGTCTACCAGCAGCGCGGATTTAATACATCTTTGGGGGAAAAATCGATTATTTTACAAGAACTACGATAAACGACACGACTGTTGTAAAATCGATTCACTCATCCTCTTCCTCTTGGTGGAAATATTAATGGAAAGGAGAACAACAGCACCCTGGCATTAAATAAACTCCCCTCCCCCGATCTCGAGCCGCCTTAGCATAAATTTGGGGTTCGAAATTCGCTGTGGGCTGCCCAGGGTGGTTAGGAGGTGGAAGGGATGACGGGGGCGGGGTTCCCAGGGGGATTCGTGCGTGCTTGGGCTATTGAAGGATGGGGTTTTGTTAAGGAAAGAAGACTGTTTCACATGGTTGGATCGAAAACTTGGGTGAGTTTGGGATTGGGTTTGGCGAGGGTCAAGATTGGGGTTGGCATATTTCTGTGTTTGGTTTTGATATAGGTTGGGCTCAATAAGCTGCCGTGGGAGTGTCTCATTAGCGGGGAGGGGGTCTGCAGTTGCAAGGTCGATTGCATGCCGAGATGTTGGCCGGGCCGAGCGCACGTTTGACTAGTGCATGGGGATAGATGAATGGTAATAATTAAGTTGCCTTTGGGATCGGCTGCAATCTGCAAAATAAGTATACTTCATCGTAAGAGGGCGGCAACTGTACATGCACCTGATGAATTACTACGCCTTCGTTTTCCCATTAAAAATGTAGACTGCATAACCTGACTACAAAATACTAGCCACCAAATGCGTGGCTCCATTAAATAACACGAAGCGTAAAACAAACACTGATTGAATCACGTATGACCGGTGTACGTCATTATTCTATTCACCAATCATAATTAGTCACCCAACAAGTCGGTGACCACAAGTGAGTGGTCCGTGATTGACAGGTGCCAATCACAATCCACGTGTTTGATTGTGTCACCGACATCCATACAATCATTCCACCAATGAGATGCGTCTATTTGAGTGTCGGTGATACAAGCTTCGGGTTTAACGTGTGGCAATGTAACATTAACACCATTTCCCTCTCATCAATATGAAGCGAGTCGGTGATGTGTGATTGACAGCGCGCAGGGTCCAATCACAAACCGAGCTTGCAAGTTCCTCAGTCACTGCTCGGGAAATTGAAGGCAATATAAGTCACAAGCTGCCGGCTCACTCCTCACAACGACCGCAGCACATGTCCACGTCCAGACGACAACCCGAGAGAACTGTTTGCAAGATCGAACAAGAATTGCACGGTGAGTGTTTGAAACAATCTTTGACGATAATTCTTCTAATTTTGCGATTGATCTTTTTGATATATGATATTGGCACAAATGTACTTATAGCCAAAACAGGGCGCTGCAAATATTTCCGACCATGATGATTCCATTCCCATACGATTATTTGATAACTTATCATGCAGTATTGGTGATTGAATCTTAACCAGGTATTATGTTGCATAGAATACCACTGAATTAGCTCTTAGTCTGAACAGTTGATGCGGATTCAGACCACCATTTTCTGAGGCCAAAATCAGGCAATAATAGCTCAGAGCAAATAATCTCGGTTTTATATTTATAATAGCTCAGAGCAAATAATCTCGGTTTTATATTTGTTCGGAACAAGGAATTCCAGTCTGACAATATTTCCGCTATTGCCATCACAGTGCACTCTCGACGCACAGTAATTGCCCAAATACTGACTTATCTAGTTCTTGAAAAAAATAACACTATAAATTCATGGAACTTTTATAGTTTTTATTGCCATTCAGGTTCGACAGTTTTCCAGTCAAACCTGGCTGTAGGTTTTTCAAGAGTGTATTACATCAAGTTCCTTATTCTTATTGAAGTTCACGCACTTACACAATTTTTTCAGATGATAAATTTAAACCTTTTTGTGTTCAAAGAAAGAAATCTTGCGAAAGCTGATACTTGACCCATAATATCAGTATGATCAATTCAGGATAAAAGGTTGGCCACGGAAGAACGTATAAAGGAAATCGGGACATCTCAAACACCCTGTCCTATGCTGTGTTATTGAAAATTGGGATAATCTCAATACCTTTTGCAGTGTGTCGTTCACTAGTTCACAGTGCGCCATTCCGGTTTGACCACTATATAGGCCTGAACGTTCATACTCTCAAGCATTGCACGATAACATTGTATTCAAGTTCAAATTGCTTTATCTGGCTGGATTGATTTCTAGAAATCATGTTAACCCTAAAGGGGCCGGGTTATTTTGACCATTTCTCAGCGGGGGGGGGGGGGGGGGGGGGGGGGGGATTCCCCCTAAGTGAAGAAAAATTTTGAAACTCAGCACATGCATAGCCCAAGAAATTTCATGACTATAGGTCTCAGGGTTTGGAATTATGGCTAATTAATTATTCAAATGTATGAATGGCAATTCTGCTCGGTGTACACGACGTATATGCGAAAATTAAGTTTTCACGGCGCGTAGCGCCGGAAAAAATTTCGCTACGGGCCAACCCGTGATCCGATTTTTATGTTTTTGGTATCAAAAGATGCGCAAAGCTCATGGCTTAAAAGTCATAACAGCTCGGGTCGCGAAAAAAATCTTTTTAGAAGCTATCGCGGAAAATGTTGAGGGGCGGGGCCGGATTCCGCCCCGGCCCCTTTAGGGTTAAGAGTTGATGTTTGTACAAATTATTCGGGCCGCCTGCTGAGCTGTCCGACTTCCAAGTTTTTTTTCAGCGATCGCCTTGATTTTTTTTTTTTTTTGGATTTTCGCTACCCAAGCTGTTATGACTTGTAAGCCTCGAGCCTTGCGCATTTTTTATACGCGCCGAGAAAAAAAAATGTTTCCATATACGTAGTTTACACAGAGCAGAATTACCATTCGTACATATAAATAATTAATTAGCCATAATTCCAAAGCCCTTTGACCTTTAATCATGAAATGTCTGGGGTATGTTCATGATAGGTTGCTCTATAAATGCACTGTCACTCAATGGCCGATATCTTATTAGGGGGCGGAATTCCCCCCCCCCCCGGCTGAGAGATGGTCAAAATAACCCGGCCCTTTTAGGGTTAGCATTGTTTAGTTCTGATATGCATGGTGTTTTATTTTTTTGTACATTCCTTCATCGAAAGTCATGTCATGTTATACTTTGTTTAAACACTATCACACAGTATCTTAAAGGGCAAATCCAGTGATTTCCCTGCCTGGGGTGGATGTTGTGCCGGGAAAAGGGGGTGGAAGGGCTCTTTCAAGTGAAATGTGGCCTGATTTGATACAACTTCGGTCACTGTTGGGGGGAGGGCGCCCCCTCCACACCACTGGATCCGCCATTGGTCTTGCTAAACCTCCCAATTTCATTGAACATGTGTTACTTTGGCAAACGTATGCATGAAGTCGAATTCCCGAGCGGGACTGAAATCCAAAGCACAATAATTCACTGCAAAGTAACGTCAATTTCAATTGCCAGCTTTTTAAGGCGTAAGGCGTATAATGTATATTTCCTTAAATATTTTGATTGGTCGCCAAAATCAACTTGGTTTGAGACTGATTGCCCGTTTTTATTCCAATTTGAAAGAAAGTGTTCATCACTGAATAAGCAAGGTGTAAAATTGGACGAAAAAAAAGGTATTTGAATGAAGAATTTACTGTTTTAAAATTCACACAATTATGCTTTCAAAAACATTTCAACAACTTACTAATGGCTTAAATATACATAAGATGTTTTTGGTATAATGAATTTGAAAATAAAGTGTAATGAAAGTGTTTGAAAATATTTAATGTTCATCTCAGGGAACATTCAGTTTCCTTAGAAATTTCACAAAGTGAGATTAAATCATGTTGCTTTTTCTGGACGTATTCCAATCAGGAAACTACAAATAATCGTTTGACCGTTGTTTTTATTAGTGAATAATTGAACCTGGTTTCGAATGACTATTTATCAAATTGGAAAAAAAATCCTCATAATTGAATTAAATCGATGAATTAATTCTGTCTTTCCTTACTTAAGGTTTTGATGCAGTTCAGTCTTACTTAGTGCCATTAATGTTTTGTTCGGAAAACGGAATTCAACAAACGGTTTAAAAATTGGCGGGAATTGCTGAAGAAAAATGAAATATGATTACAGAAAATACGGTGTATTATTCGCCAAAAATTCAGTCCAAACACAAGAAAAGAAATGGGCAAACAGAGCCTCCAATCATACTCTTATGAAACCACTGACCGGAAACACTAACGATTTCAAATGTCCCGCGCTGCGAATTTGTCGACCATCTCCCACAACGCACTGGGCAAAATGAACTCTCCGTGGCAAACTATTGGTGGCGCACTGCATTGTGAATTGCCCGAATTGCACAAAATAATACACTCATTCTGGAGAAGATAACTCAAGAAAAAACACATTGCATTGAATTGAAATTTCGTTCAATAATTGGTTGTGATATAATAGCACTCATAAAAATTAAAATCGACGGGAACCGTTGACGAAAGCAATGAATGCAACGAAAACAAATACTGCACTGTGTATAAGGTTTTGGGCACTGATCCCGTACATTTTGCCAAAAGCAATTTCTTCCAAAAGAGGGCGCGCTACACAATTAGCGGTCACTGTGAACACGGAGAGCTGTCCAACCGAAGTCGGCTTTAATTGAACAAAAACAAAACACTGGTTTTGGAGAAAAACATCTACAGAAAAACACATTGCATTGAATTAAAATTTCGTCCGATGATTGGTCGTAATATATGAAACAACTATAGTAAAAGTGGTCTAAGCGTTGAAGAAAAATGAATGATTACAAACATACAGTGTATTATTCGCTAAAAAGAATCTTAACACGAGTCAATTGAAATTGCACACAAATATAACATTCAATGTGGAGAATATAAGTCAAGAGAAAAAAACAAATTTCGTTCGATAATTGGTCGTGATATAATTATAGCACTCACAAAATTGAAATCGTCGGGAACTTAGACGAAAACAATGAATGCAACGAAAACAAATACTGCAGTGTGTAAGGGTGCACACCGGTAAATAGGCCTCAATCCGTGCTCATGAATAAAAATTATACCCTCATAATATTCTATATTAGAGAGTTCTGAGAGCCATAGAATTGGGGAATTGAAGAGATATGGCAATGAACCTCTGGCCCGGACTTGAGGCTTTCAATTCTGAGCATTTTGGATGCAATTTGGCTCAAACGTGGCGCTGTTGCCAATGTTTTGTAGGACGTTTTTCAAGATGGCTACCTTTCCGCTTTGGAGAAAATGGGGGTCGTCTTCCTTGGGTGTGAATTTCTTGAAAAGTCAATGGTCAACCCACCCAAAAATTTAAATAAAATGAAAGATGGCATGTTGGTCATCATTTTTTGAGGATTTTTAAAAGAATGTTGCAGTAAGGGCATGTAGAAATTTTAATGCATGGTTGCAACCATAGAGCCTGAAAGAACGCCATTTTGTCTTTGAGCGTCCCCCCACCCCACTCACACACACCCACCCGCACTCAACAAAGGCACAGAAGTGGGGTACTTCCTTTGTTCTCGTGTACTAAAATTTTGCAACGTCGCACACATGTCAAAATGCTCTTATTTTAACCATAGTTAATTTCCTGGGCTATAATTCGGACTAAATATTCCTTTTCTAAAGCTCTTCCATTTGCGACAAATCAACCCATCTTGGAAATTCCTAGTTTTTGAGTAAAATCCATATATCTATTTCGTGAAAAACTAATGGGGTGCCAAAACGGTACCCCGTAAGTCGGTGGGCATTCCTTGTGGGGTACCTCCCATTGTTCCGGTACCCCATTAGGCAGTGTTTGTACACGCACACACACACACGCGCACACCCGACCTTAATTTCTATGGGCATTTTACATTGGGTTGCCCTTTCTCTTTATTGTTTCTAGTCAAAATGTCTTTTATACAACTTCTTCAATTTATCTAACCTCAATTTTTTTTTTCAAAACTTTCCTATTCTGTTTTTGTCACTCTCCCTTGATTTGTTTTTAGTTTGAGATATTGGTTTCTTTACAGATGAAGATCTGCGTTGCCACCATTATGTCAATCGCCCTCCTTCTGGGGAACTCTGTCAAGCTCCGAGCTTCCGTTACTGGGCCAGTTCCCTCGGATGGCGATGGTCCTGCGTCTCAGGTGTGTCAGCAGTGCTGCCAGGGACCTGCTGCAATTCCCGGCATACCAGGTCTGCCTGGACCGGTGGGACCGATTGGGCCGTATGGTCAGCCGGGGTCAAAGGGCGATGTAGGTGAGCTAGGTCAAAAAGGTGAGAGTGGCCCAAAAGGACCTATTGGTGAGCGGGGAGCACCTGGGAACACTGGGTCTAAAGGTGATTATGGGATTAGTATGCCTGGCAAGATAGGTCCAAGAGGTATGCCAGGTATCGTCGGAAGAATCGGAGAAACTGGTGCCAAAGGTCGGAAGGGTGAGCCAGGGGAGACACCAGACAACTCCGACCAGCGAGTAGCATTCACGGTGACGAGGACGAGCAGCTCGGGTGAATCTTCGAGTCAAGACACCCGTTTGCCCTTCCAGCAGACCGAGATGCTTCTGCCGGGTACCAGCTTCGATCTGGAGACCGGTACGTTCACCTGTAGTGTGCCGGGCACTTACGTATTTGCATTTTCTGTTCTCAAGAATAGCAAAAACGGTTATTTAAACATCCATCTTTTTAAAAACACTTACCCGGTGATTAGTACCTATAGTACATCAAATCAACGTGGTCAGTTGTCTGGCAGCGCGGTTCTGGTTCTGCAGCGAGGAGACACAGTATATTTGACTATGTACGGTATGGCGCATAGTGAGTCCAAGTATCACTACACCTCATTCAGTGGCTTCCTCCTTTACCCCGAATAAATAAATCAAATTATCACCAAACAAAAAATAAACAGTAGCAATGCTGCAAAAATCAAGTCGCTTTCCATTTTGCCGAAACAATTACTAATGAATCAAAATAAATAATGTTCAATGTCATTTTAATAATGACGACAAAATGTCTCCTATAGGTACCGTTAAACAGGTGTGATAAAACTGGTTGATTATTAATACATGTATAGCATTGTACATTAAAATATAAACACGGTTTACAAGACAGTAAAACTAATTATAAAAAATATCACTAAAAATCAGATAAAAATAATACTTGTTTTTTTTCTATGAAATTAATTTAAGCTGTGATTTAAAAAAAAAAAAAAAAATCATCAATCCTTCTCGATTAAGCTGGAAGTCTGTTCTACAGATGCATACATGGTAAAAGCACGAACACCGTATGCCTTGTCAGGCTTTGGACGAACTTCAAGACGGTTGAACTTAACCCTATCACAGCCATTAGTGCGAATGTAACACTCATTAATTGATATCAACTCGACGGATAATTTTAAAAACTAACTAAGGATCTTGAATTCAACCCTTACCGTATAACCGAGAGCCAATGTAGTTCCTGAAGTATGGATGCATGTCTACATGACGATTTATCCTTCTCGAGATATTACAAGTCTTGAAGCAATATATGATGTCATTTCTTAAGCTGGTAATCGTTTGAACCAAAACAGGAAGAAATAAACTGTTCCAATAATCTAATCGAAAACTAACAAATGCACGTATGTATAAATAATGTATTTGTTTACATTTGCACCGCACAGTTCCATATAGACAATAGGTTTTTAAAAATGTGACTGCTTGTAATAAACTGAACCCCATCACAGCTTTTAGTGCGACTGTTAAAGAGCCAACGTAGTTCCTGAGGTACGGGCGTACGACCCTTCCTTCTGCATGCTGTTATTTCTTAAACTGGTAATCGTATGAAAAAAAAAAAACATAAACCGTTACAATAGTCTGTCTGGGAAGTAACAAATGCATGTATTAAAACATTATTATTATTTTTTTTTTTTTCATTTGCATTTCGCATGTCGTATACAGCCAGAGATTAAATGAAGTCTGGTGATATCATTTATTTATCCTCGGAAACTTCTTTTCTTAAAAAAACAACAAGAGTTTCAAATTGCGCCACAGTGAACCAAGAACTCTCAACTTGTGTTAAACACCTCATTTTGTATCCCATGTTATACATGTATAATTGAGTTTTTGTTTCATGAAAAGTTGAGTTTTTGAGCTTTCACTATGATGAAATTGTTTACGATTTAATGTAGTTTGAGTTGATAATGTGACACTATATAAGCAGATTACGCAATTATGATTATATGGTATATAGTTGATTCTAAGAAACATTTTTTTCCAAGTATACCTTTGAGGATGTGCTCTGTTTATAACAGCCTAACTAATTTCAGCACAGAAAATAATCATATAACATGTAATCAGAATCGAATATAAATACTCGAAAACTGTATTTTGAACAGTACTTTAATTAATCATTTAGCTTTTAACAATGTGGGAAACCTTGTCCAAATCGTAATACCCATCGAATTCCTCTCAGGAAAGTAAAATTACAGAGAAATATTGTCGTTGAAATGAACAAGGAAATCACAGTCTGAATCTTACGAACACAATACGGTCTTATTAAATACTTAAATCTGTAATTATAGATAACAACTTTAATCCTTTGATATCACAAATTATTGCAAACAAAGTCAGTTAATTACCTGTAATTTTGTCCATTTTGGTTTGTTTTGACTTCTAGATTAGGGGATCGGTGTTAATGATAGGCCGGGTTAACATTGGTTGAGGATGGATTGGGTGAAGGATGAATGATTAGTGGTGTCGAGGGGGTTAGGAATTGAAGATGAGGGGCAGGAAGCAAAATATGATGCCGACTGCTACTTCATCAAAAACAATGAATGGCACTAAGACGATGGTGTAGTCTACTTATCCCATTTACCCCACGGATTCTTAAAATCCTAAAACATGTAGACAGAACAAAATGAGAAATGAAAAATGCTGGATGTCAGGCCCATGTATCTTTGCCCCCCTCCCCCTTCCCCAACACAACCGGAAGCCCACCGACAGTGTTGTTCTGCATCCGCCTGTGAAGGGCAGGGTGTTCAGGTTGGCTTGGGTTTGAAGGGTGATATAGATAAGGTGGTTGCGTTTTGCAGATTAATAGGAGATGGGTGAGAATGAGAGGGATAGCATTGGTGAGAGTGGCTGAATAGGGTGAAAGTTGTACAATTTCCTCATACGCTCATCTTACAAACGCCGAGAATGTTAGAGCCAGGGTCATAGCCACGTGCATGGGAGAGGTGGGTGTGTGCAAGGGCGGATCCAGGAATTTTCGCAGGAGGGAGGGGTTCATCGGCAAAACAAATCTGACATGCAGACAGGTTTTTTTCTCCGGACACTTGGCCGCCAAAAGGCGGACATTATTATTATTACCAGTAAAACATGTTCTTCCGCAATTTTTGAATATTCGTTGGCAGATTTATTTCAGTAAAAATAGTTTTGCTGTACGTTCCCATCGTGGTAAACCATGGCCCCGGATGCGAATTTTCTTTTCCTAAACTACACCCACATGCATGGTTGTTTAGCGCCCTCTACGATACTTTTATGATACGTACGCAGGTATATAATTATATTTCCCCTAACATTTTGGCGAGCAGTGCGATAGCTCAGTCGATAGGGTTGTGATTTTGAATTGCAAGGTTGCAGGTTCGATTCACCGTTGATTTGTCCCCGATTAGTTTTTCTGTTCTAAACTTAGGCTTCAGAGGGTATTTTGTTAAAGGGAAATAAAGTCCGAATTTCATTACGTTCGAATTCATTTCTTTTTTTCTAATTTATATTTTTTTCTCACGTTTTTAGAAAAGAAAATTCCAAACGCCATAGCGTACACCCATTATGCGAATGACGTTTGGGAGAAAAAAAAATCGAGCCCATGCAGGATGGTAAAGCGTGCACACCGGTAAATAGGCCTAAACTCATCAACCAAGTGCATGGAAGAAACTTAAACCCTCAAAATATTCTATATGGGTCATTCCATGTCAGACCGACGCACTTTTTTACCTCATGTCTTCCTATTTTGATAAAAAATGCTGTGCTTGTAGGGCCTGATGAGCAATGAATACACACCAATTTTTAGCCTGATCCGACCTACTATGAGGTCAGGGCAGAAACCATAAAAACGGACATTTTGATGGTAAAATACCACCCTTTCGGAAGAAATATGTCAAAACCATGTCAATGTTCATCGAATATATGCGAATTTGGTATCAAAATAATAACAATTGCATGCTCAAATCAACTCTTTTGTCAAAATTAAATTTTAAGAAAAGTAGGTCACGTGACCTTTAATATGTTATGGTGACTTTTGACCCAATTTATGCACTTATGTATCATTCCGAAATCAATGAAATTAAAATGACTTGATAGATAGAGCATGTCTTCCTCTATCAGAATCTACTAAAAATCAATTGGGGTCTTCAAAATTTACAACTTTATGACTATTTTTTTACTGTTGGATGGATACAAATTAAAGGCTTTACATTAGAAATCCACCCTCACAACTTACTATTCTAAAGGCGCCTATAATGACCAAGGAGCACAGCCTGAAATCGAAAGAGTTTGATTTTGCCGGAGGGAGGAAAACCGGAGGGCACGGAGAAAACCCTCGTGGCACAGGAGAGAACCAACGCACAACTCTATGCTCACATGTGATCCGCGGCCAGGATTCGAACCGTCATTTGTGGTCACCTAGGTGAGAGGCGAAAACCACCCACAAACCACCCACGCCGCCCTAAATGCTAGTATAATGTAGTTTGGAAAATAATGAAGGAAAACTGAAACGCATCCCCACGCCTTTCGATTCTGTAACGGCTAGCTTGCCGGGTATCAGGCACTTTCACCTGCCCCTCCCCTCCCCACTCATAGCCTAACATAACGGAAGCACATCGACAATTTGGTTCTGTATCCGCCGTTGAGGGGCAGGGTGGTCAGGTTGGGTTGGGTCTGAAGGTTGTAAGGCATTAATTAGGTGGTTGCGTCCCGTAGATTGATGGGAAATGGGTGAGATGGGAGTGGGTGGCAAAGCCTTGGTGAGAGAGGCTGAATAGGGTGAAACCCACGTCAGCTTACGGGCATGCAGGTATGTTAGGGGCAGGGTTGTAGCCAAGTGCAGCGGTGAGGTCTGAGTACCCGATTTAGTACGGTCTGCGCATTGAACAGGCGGCCAGCTCCTGATGCCAGACGGCGTAGTACGGACGTCCTGTCCTCTTTGTCACTGGTTATAGCTGTCCCAACATCCCCCCTATGTTTTCAAATATCCGATCGCAGATTTATTTTAGTAAAAATATGATTGCTGTACGTTCCCATCGTGGTCGAACTCATGGTCCCGGCCGCATTTTGAGATACTTTACGTCACTTCAAACTCAGTGGCGTAACCCGGAAAGCTAGGGAGGGCGTGCCTCACCACTCAGCCTGCCTGGGATTCGGGGAGGCGCTTAACTCTTTGAATGCTTCCTCCAGAAAATGAGGAGTCTAAATTAAGGTCCCTTGAATGAACCACGCCAATGAGTAATACTTCGCGGCGTAATATCTCTCGAAAATACTAGGTTTGAAAACTACACACCCTAGCAAGGTAAAAGAACAGGTACTGTTTGGAGTTGTGGGCAGTATTGTTCCGCTAGAAATCAGGCACACTCAGGGGCACACTTAGTGATTATTTTGGAGTTTCGGTAGAATGTGGGCCACCGTCCTTTCAAAGTTTCTCAGTAGGCATTCTGATAGGCCGGCCTATTTTAGCGGGGAAAACTGTTAGTTGTCATCAGCAGAAAACTGATGAGTGAATAACTAAAAACAGAGACACTCGATAGGTTACCCAACGAAAAACAAATGTCACAACATGACTGTTAATGCTGTAAAAATAGGTTTACTCTTCCTCTTCCTGTCGACGTAACTATTAATAGAAAGGGAAACAACAACACTCTAGCATTCAATAAGCATTAAATAAGCACCCCACGTCGGCTGCCGAGGGTAGTTAGGAGGGGGAAGGGATGATGGGGGGGGGGGAATTCAATATGGGGATTCGTGCTTGGCTTTGAGATCAGGCTATTGAATGTTAGTGTTCCTAAGGAAAGAGGTTTGTTGCACATGGTAGGATCCAAACAGTTTGGGATAAGTTTGGGATTAGGTTTGATTAGGCGAGGGTTAGGATAAGGGTTGGCATAGTTATGTGTTTGGTTTTAGGTATAGGTTGGGCTCAATAAGTGGAGATTGGAGTGTCTCAATAATCGGGGAGGGGGTTCTGCATGTGCAAGGTGGATTGCATGCCGAGAAGTTGGCCTGGCCAAGCGCACGTTTGACTAGTGGAGGTGGATAGATGAATGGTTATAATTAAAGTTGCCTGCTGGGTTCTGCAAATTTAGTATACTTCACCGTAAGAGGGCGTTAACTGTACTTGGACAGGATATTATTAACACAATATATTGAAGTTCTTATGACGTTTTCTTCTCAAGCTAAATTATAACGCCTTCGTTTTCTATCAAAAATGTAGACTGCATACCCTGACTACAAAATACTAGCCACCAAATGCGTGGCTCCATTTAATAACACGAAGCGCAAAACAAACACTGAATCACGTATGGCCGATGTACGTCATTATTCTATCCACCAATCAGAGTAAGTCACCCAACAAGTCGGTGACCACAAGTGAGTGGTCTGTGATTGACAGGTGCCAATCACAATCCACATGTTTGAATAGGTCACCGACATCCATACAATCATTCCACCAATTAGATGCGTATATTTGAGTGTCGGTGATACAAGCTTCGGGTTTCACGTGTGGCAATGTACCATTAGCATCATTTCCCTCTCATCAATATGAAGCGAGTCGGTGATATGTGATTGACAGCGCGCAGGGGCCAATCACAAATCGGGCATGCAAGTTCCTCAGTCACTGCTCAGGAAATCGACGTCAATATTTAAGTCACAAGCTGCCGGCTCACTCCTCACAACGACCGCAGCTCATGTCCACGTCCAGACGACAACCCGAGAGAACTGCTTGCAAGATCGAACAATAATTGCACGGTGAGTGCTTAAAACAATCTTTTGCGCTTGATATTCAGCTAAACTTTAGGTTTGATCTTTTGCGATATGCATGTATGATATTGACACAAAATTGCTTATAGCCAGAACAGCGTGCTGTCAATATTTCAGACACCGATGATTGCATTCCCATACAGTAACTCGATTACTTGGTGGTTGAATAATAACCAGCTTATTATGTTGTATACAATATAGCTGAATTAACTCCTAGTCTCAACAGCTGATGCGGATTTGGACCAACATTTTGTGAGGCCAAATTTTCAGGTAATAAATGCTATTGCTAAGAGCAAATGAGGCCAAAACAAGTCTCCGGTTTCTGGTCTGCGCCCGCGTTACCATACGCGTAGTCATGCACGTCGGCAACAAGTTATTTTTTTTCCATCCAAGATTGGATCGAAATCCTGCTGCTTCACAATTTAACCCTAAAGGGGCCGGGTTATTTTGACCAACTCTCAGCCGGGGGGGGGGGGGCGGATTCCGCCCCCCCCCTAAGATCTCGGCCATCGAGTGTCGAAAAAATTTGATACTCGACACATGCATAGAGCAACTCTTCCTGAACATACCCAAGAAATGTCATGACTATAGGTCAAAGGGTTTTGGAATTATGGCTAATTAATTATTCATATGTACAAATGGCAATTCTGCTCTGTGTACACGACGTATATGCGAAAATTCAGTTTTCACGGCGCGTAGCGCCGGAAAATTTTTCGCTACGCGGCAACCCGTGGTCCGATTTCTATGTTTTTGGTATCAAAAGATGCGCAAAGCTCGAGGCTAAAAAGTCATAACAGCTTGGGTCGCGAAAAATTTTTTTTTAGAAGCTATCACGGAAAATGTTGAGGGGGGGGGCGGATTCCGCCCCCGGCCCTTTTAGGGTTAAACATGTTTTTAGATGGGGTAACGATCGAGTGTGAGCTTTATGTGGCCTCTCTGCGCTTCCATACATTTTTCACTGATTTTTGTCGGGCAGCGGCTCCATTTGCAGATTTTGCAATTTCGTAATTGTGTGTCTGGAAGCCAGACTAAGGGTGCGATGATCGTGTATCTATAACCTGTAAATGTTTAGAACCACAATATGTATCGGAGCAGACTAATGAACAGCCAGACAGCTCATGCACGATGTTGATGTCGCTGTATGGTGTGACGTCACCGTTTTCTCTGATTTTTGTCTTGACTATCCAAATGCCCCCCCCCCCCCAAAAAAAAAAAAAAAACCACATGTTTGTGTCGGTCGAGATAATAAGTGGGTGCAGAATTATCAAGCCTTGTGGCATTCCTGGGGTCACCTCAAGCTCAACTCTGAAGGATATATTTTAAGAGAGTTTCAAGGGATCGAATCTTCATCGGCAACATGATCAGCCGCATCAGCCGAAAAAAAAAAAAAAAACACCCAAACCGCGCCGCACCACTTTCGGGGCAAGCTCCATACCAGATTTGTTTGGGCCTAATCAGGTTTTTGTTTATTTGTTCAGATTTAGGAATTCCTGTCTGACAATATTTCCGCTTCTACTTCCATGGTGCACTCTCAACGCACAATAATATTTGTCAAATATACTGACTGATTTATCTCGTTCTTTTGAAAACTTACTTGAATTCTTGTCGCTACAGGTAGCACACTCTAAATTCATGGAAGTTTTATAGTTTTGTGTTATTGTTCGCCAGTCAGATTCGCCAGTTTTCTAGTCAAATCTAGCTGCAGGTTTGTCAAAAGTGTAATACATCAAGTTCCCTAATGTTATGGAAAATCACGCACTTACACAATATTTCCGATGATAAATTAAACTCTTTTTTGTTGAGAAAAAAATATTGAGAAAGCTCGACACTTAACCCATAATATCAGTTTGACCATTCACCCCCTTTATTTTCTTGCTAGTTTTCCCTGCTTACTGTATCAAACATAAAATCCCGATGCGATGCGCTCACATTTCCCGGCAATCACTGTAACCAATTCAGGATAAAAGGTGATGCGGAAGTTGGCCACGGAAGAACGTATAAAGGAAATTGAGACATCTCAAACATCCTGTCCTATGCTGTGTTATTTAAAATTGGGATAATCTCAATACCTTTTGCACTTCGTTTTGAAACTGTGTCATTTCGCTAGTTGACAGTGCGCCATTCCTGTTTGATCTTTATATATCCGCTCCGTTAAAAAGGTATCCCCTCACTGGCAAAGAAGGAACAGTTGGGGGTGACCGACCGACGCCACCTTGCCTGACTGCAATTTTGCCACGACGCGCTGCCGTACCACTGCTCGTATACAGTACAAATCCCCTGGTGTTCGTGCGTCACACAACCAGCTACCTTAACCAGCTAAATGTCCCGCCCACTGAACTTCGTTGTTAGGTAAAAAGGCCCCCTCCTTGTTGGCGCACGGAGCCCATACGCCTAAGCGTTACTTTTAAGTATTAGGCGATACAAGTGTCACTGGTCAGAATAGACTAGTGGGCGTACATACGAACGGACCGGACCATGAGAACACACTTTATTCAAGTTCAAATTGCTTTATATAGTTGGATTCATTTCTAGGAATCATGTAAAGAGTTGATGTTCGTACAAATTATTCGGGCCGTCTCTCTGCTGTCCGACTTCAACGTTTGAAGCACCAGCTTTCAGTGAATTCAGAATTTAAAGAAGTGAGGGATCCCCCTCCCATACAACCACCGTGAAACAGTGACAAATGGCCAATCACTGCTTTGAAATCCTGTTTGAAGCATACAAATTATTTAAAGACCGTCATTAATGTGGGATTTCCGGCTGAATTCGTTAAATTCAAATGTTATTGTGTTTTTTCAAATAAAAACAGTTTTGCTAACTCCTAAATCACTTAAAGTCATTCTCAGACTTGCAGATTTTGCAGCTTTCTTTTTAGAAAGGCAGATTACTCGTCATACCGTCACCGGGTTCTCCGGGAAAAAAAGTTTCATTTTTGTGTATGCCTACATCCAATTTACAAACTAAAAAAATCAAAACAAAAATCAAAGAACTAAAAGAACTAAAATAGAGATACAGATACCAAAGATTGAAGACTGCATTAACCTTCAATCGTATTGGCGAAAAGAAATTTGATTGATTTTCAGTATTTTGTTTTCCATTAAGGGCTATCTTTTTATTTTCTCATAGTGATAACAAAAATTAACTGGTCAATATAAACTGGTCTTTTTTCGTAAGAGGCCGATTTTGGGGCGAGTGCTAAAAAGTTCATTCTTTCTGTCACTTGATAGACACTTAACCCTGAGAGCAGCTTAGCAAAACAAATCACACCGTGGAACCACGTGGATAATTTGATCACCACATGTGTTTCTAGGTCAATAACCCCCGCATGCCTGTACATGCACAGGATATAGGTCATTCACATCGTCAGGGATTATTTACAACCTGCCTGAGCTCTGGGCGGCACGAGGGGTTGACAAAAAGAGATCGGCGGCACAAAAGTCTGGCCACCATTTTCTCCAATTACTGCACAAAGGCATGAGCCGCCATCTTGGCTTCTGTCTTTCAACACTCCTTACTCCGGAGTGGCTAAGGCCGGGCCAGTGGGAGTCTACAGGCTTGTGGTGTATAGTAGGGGTGAGGATTAGATGGAAGCTTGGCCAAATTGGTCCATTGAAAAAAAAAATGCCCACATTTGCAAACTGTGGAGAATTTTACCACCGCTTTGCTGCTCAGAGGGTTAACAATAAATTGTAAACTTCTGATTTGCACGTTTCATGATTCTTTTGCTGGCATTTAAAAAAAATGGTACATTCCTGTATTCAACTTTTCCAAACATCATGTCATTTTATACCTTGTTTTAACACCGCCACATTATTTTCAAGGTCGGATCCAGAGAGTTTATTGCCGGGGGCGAAGTTTGTACTGGGTGAGGGTTGAAGGGCTCCCTCAATTGAAATTGGCTTTTAAGATACATTTTCGATCACTGTCGGGGGAGGGCGCCCCCTCCAAGCCCACTGATTCGCCACTAATCTTGCTAAACTGCCGGATTTTATTATACATGTTCTACTTTTGTAAACGTATGCATGAATGTGAATTCCCGAGCAGGACTGAAATCAAAAGCACAATATATCCAATGCAAATGTAGTAGCTGGGAAGCCACATATCAAGGGTCGCCTCGTCGGCAGGCCTCGCCGTTGTTTTATTCAACAGATGACATGACAAATGACAAGCTTCGGATCTATCTCTTATCTAGCTTTATTATCCCGAAGACAAGACTTCTTTCAGTAGAAGTAAAAACCCTGAAAAATTACAATAAGTGAGGTGACAATTAAGTTTCTAACAAAGTAATCGGTCTGATTTATAAACATTATTAAGTAATAAATTATACAGATAAACCTACCCCAGTGCCTTTGGCTTCCGTTATTTAAGGATACACAAAAACAGCACAGCTCACAGCTTGGAGAGAAAGCCCTCGAACTGGTCTACACGTCGCAGACTTGGTATGTCTGGCTATGCTAGGCTCAGCCAACAGGAAAGTTATCGTCTAGCACTTCGATAATAGTACGCCAAAACAGCGTTATCTCCCTGCGTCTGCAGCATGCACTGGCTTTTGTGCGATGTGTCATATAGGTCCCAAAGTATACATTTGCGACGCAATGTATACATTTGCATCCAAAAAGTATGGCGTGCTTAAGCACGGGGTGACAAAATACGTTTTGATGATTTTCAAATTAATATGAATCGCCACAATTTCCCTGCTTTAAGGATCAGTCGCCCTCGAACGATCCTTAAGTCAAAAAATCAATTTTTTTCCGTAGTGATTTTGTACTAAATAAGTCAAAAAGGGTAACTACATATTACTCTTTATATATAATCCTCTTGCATGCATACACGGTTAAAGTATGACTAAAATATGTGAATCTGCCACAATATTCCTGCTTTTGGAATTCCTATTCCAAATCTTATCCAACACAAACTGGTTCCATTCCAGTAACTTTTAAACTACACGTGCAAACAAAGGGACTGAGTGATTTTTCAAGACTCAATATATGACAATAGTCAAGCACAAATAATAGCATATTAAGTTAACGGTTTCCGTACTGAACTACTAATGGTGGGTACGATATAATTCAACATTTTTCCTTTTTGGAAATAAAAGCTTAAATCAGCAGTAACTTTACAATACAAGTTTGGTCACACGCTATTCAACTCAGAATGTGTGTAGCGGTTTTCTGAAAAGGTAATCAATAATGTGAACAAGCTTTACTTAAGCTTCGACTTTGGTTCCCATAAATCATATAGTGTATATGAACCATGGATATAAATGTGTAAGTTAAACAATATAAAATAAAAGTTAAACAGTGCACCGGAATCTCTTCATACACTTGTCAAGAGCAAACACTGCAGATAAACTCTATATAAAGGGTAATCAGTGTGATGATGCCTATGACAACAGGATGATTATCCATATCTAATTATCACATCCCGTATTTGATGAATATATTTGTCCATTCCACTCGCAGTCAGGTGGCATCCATCGGCCAGGTATTTTGGATAGTTAATCCTTCTCTGAGGATAGAGACGTACCTCTGGGTGGTGGTACGCAAGGGCGCGATTGAGCGACCTGTTAAACCTTCGGGCTCGATGGTTGAATGTTTCCACCGTAACTTGGTTGCGTCTGTTAATGTATGACCTTTGGATTACCGAAAAGAAAACCACCTGCTGCGGATGGATGTTATGGTTCTCCAATTCCCGGAGGAATCTAAGAATTTTCTCAACTACAACTGTTGGTGTGGAATCCTTATCACAGAGATCATTCGTACCCATATCTACACAAAGTTAACTGATTCTCTCCATGCTCTGCATTCCACCAAGATAGTGAGCCAGATTGCCAAAGATTCGGGAATAGGTAAGCCCCGGGTGTCCCTCAATCTGAACGGTGTACTGCTCGGTTACTCCGAGTAGAGATGCAATAGACCGACCACGCTGCTGTGCGAGTCGAGTTAGACGTGCGGGGAACGAGTGTCCAAATATATATACATCTCGCATAGCTGTCATCTTCGAAAACTGTAATAAAGCAGGAAATGACGCTATATCGTCTCAGAGACAAAAAAAAAGATACTAGCATAACCTTCCGAAGATGAATAATAAAGTAACCTACAGTTAAACCTAGAGTAGGTCTATAGGGCACGTAAAAACAGTTCTGAAAATAAGCAGCTCTTTCCCGTTCAGTGATGGCACCGAATCCAAATCCTGTTATTTAAGTTTTCTTAACAGGCAATCCGCTGTCAATGAGAATGCAGTTGCTACGTTATGGGGTTAGGCCACCGACCGCGACATTTCTCCTGAAGTCGTTTGGAGCGTCGTAGGTTTTCGCCTAAGGGATCTAGATCAGGAGCTTTTGCTTGCTCTGTTCGTGACTGCGGTGTCTCACGATTATCGGAATCGGAAACACACGGCGGATTATGTGAAGAAGAGTCCTTTTGCCAGGTCTCAGGCTGAATGGTTGGGGAAGGTAGCTTTGGGGCAGTATAGGTCAAGACCAAATCGTCATCATCTGAAATATATAACAGCGGGTTTTCACCATCGGGCTCAGATGGGACTTCAGGTAGGCCCTGGAATGGGTCAGGAGACTCAGGTAAGTCAGGTTCTTTTCTTGGGTCCAAAACTAACAGTTGTCGGTTCACCCATTTAGCCTCACCACCACTAGCTGGTCTAACTAAGTAAAGGTCTTGATGTGAGTTGCGCTGTACAACCACAAATGACCTATCGCTGAACACATCTGCCAACTTATGTCTACCTTTATGAGCTAACTGCTTAATCAATACACGATCCCCAACATTAATCGGGCTGGCCTTGGCACGCTTATCATAATTCTGTTTATTTGCTCTGGCAGCTTTAGTTAGTCGGTTCCTCACTATTTCATGCGTTTGTCTGATGATCTCTGCCTGTTTCTGAATGGCATGTTCATTCCAGTTTGTACGCGTATTATTCAGCAGTTGATCTAGCGGAACAACCGGATCTCGGCCGAACATTAGCGTAAAAGGCGGGTACCCCGTTACGCTGTGCGGAGTGGTGTTATAGATATGTACTAGATGGGGCAGAAAATCTGGCCAATTATGACGAATTGTACCATCAAGTGATCTGATAAGGCCACAAAGCGTGCGATTGAACCTTTCGGTTTGCCCGTTGCCTTGCGGGTGGTAAGCAGTGGCTCTCGTTTTCTTTATGCCATATAAATTGCACAGCTCTCTGATCAAATGGCTCTCGAAAATTTTGCCTTAATCTGAATGAATTTGGGCTGGAGTGCCATAATGTGAGAACCACTGATCCCGCAAGACACGAGCTACTGTATGCGCTGTTTGATCCCTACAAGGAATTGCTAGGGAGAATTTAGTGTAGGCATCGGTAAGTACGAGAACATTTTCAATCTTCCCTTTACCGACATCAAGTTTGACAAAATCGATAGCAAGGCGTTCAAGAGGTTGAAACGCCAGCAAATGCCGCATTGGCGAACGAATTGTTGGCGTTGGCACTTTCGTCAACGTGCAACGAAAACACGTCTGAACGTGATTTCGGACACAATTCGTCACTCCCGGCCAATAACAGCGCTGCTGAAGAAACGCCAATGTTCTGTTAATGCCTTTGTGGCCCCAATGGTCGTGGGCTGCTTCCAAAACTAACTTACGGAGTTTTTGCGGAACAAGGAGTTGGAAAACAGTCCCTCTTGCAGGGTCAACAGTTTCCCTATACAAAACGCCATTGTGTTCTGTTATCCGTGGCCATTCTTTCAACCAACCACGCACTTCTGAAGTGAGTTTAACATCACCCATATTTTGGCAAGGCTTGCATTTTTTATACCAACTGTCCCACACAACTCGTAAAGACTGATCTTCTTTCTGAAGGGAGGCAAGCTCCTCATGTGAGAACGAGGGAGCACCGCAGGGGCAGAACCGGCGGTCTCCTGTGATGTGCCTTCTGTCTTTTGGGTATGCGTTTCGGACGCATTCTGAGCTGACACATCAATGGGTACTTGTGAACCCTCGCAGGTGAGTCCATAATTTTGTAGTTCAACGCAGGTTACTGAGGCGACATGGGTATAGCGGCTTAGGGCGTCAGCACACTTATTTGTCTTCCCGGATCTATATTTTATCTCAAGATCGAAAGGTGCTAATTGGGCTATCCATCTCTGCTCAGAAGCACCGAGTTTTGCAGTTTGTAGGTGAGACAGAGGGTTATGGTCAGTCCATACGATTGTGTGGTGACCAAGAAGGTATTCGCGAAATTTTTCTGAAACTCCCCATTTCAAGGCGAGTAATTCCAGCTTGAAACTGGATAAATCGGCATAATTTTTCTCTTCTCCGCGTAGACTTCGACTCGCGTACGCGACTGGGTGAAGTTTCCCACTGTCATCAGCCTGACAGAGACACGCGCCTAAACCCTTAGCAGAACATCCGTCTCAAGTACAAAGTCGCGATCAAAGCACGGATATGCCAAGACAGGGGCCGTGCACAGTACGTCTTTCAAAACATTGAAAGCGACGTCGGCCTCTTCTGTCCAAACGAATGGGGCTGTGGCCTTCCCTGCTTTTGATTGTGCTTTACCGGTGAGCGCGTGTAATGGCTCTGCAATTTTGGCGAAGTCGCGCACGAAACGCCTGTAGTACGAGGCTAACCCAAGGAAGGAACGCAGTTGATTTGCAGTTGTTGGGGTAGGCCAAGACCTCACTCGTTCGGTTTTATCAGGATCTACTGACACTCCGTTAGAGTCTACGACATGACCCAAATGAACCACGGAATCTAAATAACTGACACTTTGACCCGTTTAGTTTGAGATCGAATTGTTTGAAACGACTGAAAACTTTGTCAAGTCTCTCAATGTGGCTGTCAAATGTGGCAGAGTAGACTAACAGGTCATCCAGATAGAGAATCAGCTCCGACAGGTTCAGATCTCCGAAAATGTGTTCCATTATTCTCTGAAACGTACTTGGGCTGTTGATGAGACCCTGGGGAGGACGTAAAAATTCATAGAGTCCCCAAGGTACCCTATCTTATCAATAGAATCTTCTTCCATGGCTACTTGAAAGTAGCCATGGGCCATATCTAAAGAAGAAAACACTTTAGCGCCACCAAGAGCCTCTAGGGTTTCGTCTATCCTCGGCAATGGAAATGAATCTTTGGCTGTCTTCGCGTTTAAGCACCTGTAGTCAATACATAATCTGAGTTGGCCACGTTTCTTACGCACAAGAACGATGGGACTCGCGTAAGGACTAGATGATCGACGTATTATGCCCCTATCGAGAAGATCCTGAAGCAGGGTCTTCACTTCTCTAACCTTAGAAGGTAATATTCTCCGATAAGGGAGGTTCACTGGAGTATCATCGCTCAGCCGTATTTTGTGAGGGATGATGTCACAATAACCCAAATCAAAGGGCCCGGCTGAGAAAACATCGATATACTTTTTAATTAATTCCGCTGCCTTAATAGCGTCTTCTGGTGCCAAGTGTTTAAGGGTAAGACCAGGAGGCATGACCAAATTGGTGCCGTCTGGAAAAACAAAGGTTTCCCTATTTTGGCTATCTGTCAGTGCATCCTCTTTTAACTCATGCTCATTGCAAGGCAAATTGCTATCTATGGAGTCATTCGGTTCGTTTTCTTCGCGAACACTGGCTACAACACGGTGTACTGACACGTAAAGCCCATCCCCATCCTGCTCAAGGAAAATCTGCTCCTCAGTATTAATTGCAGATAAAACTGCTACCTGAGTGAGCGCCGGGATAATCAAGGGCTCTGCACTAGCATTTGCTATATACACGTTAATATTTGCACCGTCAATTTGTCCGACGCCTTCAAGCACCTGACATTTGGCCAATGAACCATCTTCGTTACCCGACTTTACTTCTCGGAAACTACCATTGTTAGACAAGCAAAGAGGAATGCTGCTCACTAAATACTCCTTGTTATGCAACGAATTTAAGTCGTGGTCATTCAACATACACTTGACACTAGCCACGGTTTGTGGGGGCACAACAACACGTTCACACGTGTACACGTCTGCTGACGTGTACTATGCGGTATGCAGGTCATCAACCAATACCGCGGTTTGCAACCAACGGAGTGCTAGATCCCAGTCTGGATCTAGCTGAACAGACCCCATTCTCTTCGAATTGGCTGCAATTCGCCTCAAAATGTTACAGCCAAGTATCACGGGGCAATAGTTTCTCTGGGAGACGTTAGCGGATGCTGCCGTCTCTCTAGAAACTAAGAAAGTAGCCTTAAAAATTTGGCCCAAAACTTCTAATGAGGTCTCTATGTAACCTTCTACTGGGATTTCGAGATCATTGGCGCCCATCAGTTTGATGAGCTTGCCCACGGGCTGTAATTTCCCCAAGGTGTTTGCTACATGTTTTTGATAAAACTGGCTTGACAGTAAAGAGACCTCAGCGCCTGTGTCAAGCAAACACTTTGTGGTGACCCCATTCACGATAACAGTTGCAGTAGGGCATTTACCGAGGAGCCTTTTACGAATCTCGGAAGCGGAAAGATTGACACTCCCGGCCAGTGGCTCATCCCTTTCAATAACAGAATTAGAAACAACTGAAATATCGGGTACAAAGTCCGTGGGCAAAAATACGGTATGAGCCTCCGTTACACTGCCCTCTGCGACGGAGGATCCACGTTTTCCGAGGTATGGCCTTCTGCGTTCTTGCCAGCATGTTCTACAGGCTTTGTATTTTCGATTCGCTTTCGCTTTTAGCAATTTTCAGCAGTATGCCCCGGCCTGTTGCGGAATGAGCATTTGACCATAGGCTTCTTAGGCCGCTGTGAAGTTAGCAAGTGCTTCACACCATCACAAATGACTTTTATGTCTGCATTCATCGAGGTCTGCTGCGCTACAAATTGCTGTACAGAAGTAACAAGCTGTTTTTGGTTCTCTAGAACTTCAGAAAGCGCTTTGCTATCGGGTACTGCGGCGGCCCTATAAGCAGTTGCAGTTGCAACATCAGAGTCATCAGGCGCCGAATTATTGGGGTGTGACTGTTCCGTGGTAGGAAATAATTCCAACGCAAACTCACGCAGCTCACAAAACAAGATATCGGCCCGGCTGTGACAGAGTTTTCGCAATTCTCGCTTGACTGAAGTATCCTCCACACCTTTCATGAATTGTTCTTTCAAGGTGCTTTCTCGAAGCTGAGCAAGTGCATTTTTCTCTTGCGCATTTACTGCAGCGGCTTCGATCCGATCATGCAACCGAATTAGTACACGACTGTAATCTGTAAGGCTTTCACCTTGCAACTGCATTCAGCCGTACAGGGTTCTTGTTAAGGATTGAACGGACTCTGGAGAACCGAACCGTTTTTTCAGCAGCGCGGTAAGCTTATTGAAATCATCCCTTTGTTGGTTAGGGGTACATAGCACTTCTTCCTTGGCAATCCCGCCCAAGTAATCTAAGGCAGTACTCAATTTTTCCCCATCTCCAAGTCCAACTTGCCTACAATATGTCCCGATATCGGCCAACCACTCATGTATGGTCTGATCCCCAGCTCTAGTGGGAGGCCCACAAAATTTCACCAGTCGTACTGTGCTGACTCGCTGGTACTTTAAATTCTGAAATGCCCCTGCAAGAGTGTCTGCGAGAGCTTGGTTCGATTTCAATATGGCATCAGCCACATCTGCAGGTAAGGCCATGGTGCAAATATCAAATTGTCAGGACAAAACGGTAAGCAAGTGAGGAGATTCAAGTCACACCGAACAGTAATATAATTTAAAAAGACTAACACATGTGTGGCATCTTCATTGTGTACAAAAACATGTAAAATCGCCAGTCAATCACAACAGTGTATCATTAATTTTCCATAAATACCAATGTGAATCGTGTAAATAAAATATCAATGGGACCAAAAACACAAATAACACGACCTGATATTCTACATGTAACTCCAAACCATGTGCCAACTTGCACGACGGGCTAAAATTGAAACTTGAACAAAGCTTAAAGCTTCTTCAAATAATCCCAAGTTTGTTTAAACTCTTAAAACACATTTTATAATGAACAAATCTTTGATACAGCCCTATAATGATAACTTTGGACTAAATTTGACACTAGGGGTCTTGTCTGGAAGTGGAAAACGGCATGTCATCCGATCCTCGTTGCCATTTTGTAGTAGCTGGGAAGCCACATATCAAGGGTCGCCTCGTCGGCAGGCCTCGCCGTTGTTTTATTCAACAGATGACATGACAAATGACAAGCTTCGGATCTATCTCTTATCTAGCTTTATTATCCCGAAGACAAGACTTCTTTCAGTAGAAGTAAAAACCCTGAAAAATTACAATAAGTGAGGTGACAATTAAGTTTCTAACAAAGTAATCGGTCTGATTTATAAACATTATTAAATAATGTTTTATACAGATAAACCTACCCCAGTGCCTTTGGCTTCCTTTATTTAAGGATACACAAAAAAAGCACAGCTCACAGCTTGGAGAGAAAGCCCTCGAACTGGTCTACACGTCGCAGACTTGGTATGTCTGGCTATGCTAGGCTCAGCCAACAGGAAAGTAATCGTCTAGCACTTCAATAATAGTACGCCAAAACAGCGTTATCTCTCTGCGTCTGCCGCATGCACTGGCTTTTGTGCGCTGTGTCATATAGGTCCCAATGTATACATTTGCCACGCAATGTATACATTTGCATCCAAAAAGTATGGCGTGCTTAAGCACGGGGTGACAAAATACGTTTTGATGATTTTCAAATTATTATGAATCGCCACACAAATACCTAAATTGCCTACTTTTTTTTACGCGTGAAGTGAAGATACCCTTAAATATTTTGATCGTTCGCTAAATTCAACTGGGTTTGAAAATGCTATCGTGTTTATATTCGAATTTTAAAGAAAGTGTTCGAATATTAAACGGGCAAATTGTGCAATTTGACGGGTAAAAAAGGTATTGGAATGCAGAATTTGCTGGTTTAAAAACTCGCATTATGCTTTCAAAAACTATTCAGTCGCTTTATAGTGCCTTAAATGCATACATTTGGGCGAGGGAGGAATTGTGTTTGAATAAATTGAACGGTGATTTCAGGCAGCATTTAGTTTCCCGAGAAATTTCACATAGCCACATTAAAACATGTTGTTTTTCTGGAGGTATTCGGCCAGGAAAATACTGGTCAAATAATAGTTTGTCTATAATTAACAAGTGTGTAATTGTTCCTGTTTTCGAATGATGATTTATAAAAATGAAGAAAAAAAACCTCACAGTTTAATTAAAACCAATAATAACATTATTTCATTCCTTACTCAAGTATAAACGTTACCGGTTTTCTTTGTTCTTTTTTTTCAGCCTACACTGAACTCCTTGTGATCTCTTCTTGGACCTGATCTTTAAGTCTTCAAAAGCAAACCATCGAGGTCGGTGTGATGATGTTTAATTGATTCTATCATGACCGTGGAAAGGGCGTGCCGTCCCCATAGAAAAAAATAATGAAATTCGGTCTCCTTTAAAAACTTTTATCTGCGGGCAAAACAATAATACTAACAAGTATGGATTGCCCGTAGTTGCCATGGCAACAGATTTAAAAAGAACCCATCTTTTTATTTACTTGTTATCCCCTTGCTCTCGGATAGGCCACTGCCGACACATTCTCTGAATAATGATTCCTCCAAATTATGTCTCGTATACAAATTCTTCAGTTTATGTAGTGATTTTGTTGGTAATTTTAGGCCCTGTATTGTTTTCCTTTCAGATGAAGATCTGCGGGGCCACCTTTCTGTCAATTGCCCTCCTTCTGGGTAACTCTGTCAAGCTCCGAGCTTCCGTTACTGGGCCGGTTCCCTCGGACGGTGATGGTCCTGCGTCTCATGTGTGTCAGCAGTGCTGCCAGGGACCTGCTGCAATACCCGGCATACCAGGTCTGCCTGGCCCAGTAGGACCGATGGGGCCATACGGTCAGCCGGGGTTAAAGGGCGATGCAGGTCAGCAAGGTGAGATTGGCACTATTGGACCTATGGGTGAGCGGGGAGCACCTGGGAACACTGGGTCTAAAGGTAATGATGGGATTAGTCTGCCCGGCAAGATAGGTCCGAGAGGGCTACCTGGTTTTGTTGGAGGAACTGGGGAAACTGGTGTCAAAGGTCAGAAGGGTGAGCCAGGGGAGACACCAGACGACTCCAACCAGCGGGTCGCATTCACCGTGGTCAGGACGAGCAGCTCTGATACCTCTACGAGTCACGACACCCGTTTGCCATTCCAGCAGGCCGAGACGCTTCTGCCGGGTACCAGCTTCGATCTCGAGACCGGTTCGTTCACCTGTAGTGTGCCGGGCACCTACGTATTTACGTTTTCTGTTCTTAAGTATAGCAACAGCGGTAGCCTTACCATCCATCTTGTTAAAAACGACTACACGGTGATCAGTACCCATGGTACATCAAATCAACTTGGTCAGTTGTCTGGAAGCGCGGTGCTGGTTCTGCAACGAGGAGACACGGTACATCTTACCATGTACGGTAGGGCGCAAAGTGGTTCCATCTCTCACTACACCTCATTCAGTGGCTTCCTCCTTTACCGGAGTCAATCAAGTAATTAATAAATAATCACCACGCATAAATATACAGGAGCTGTGTTTCCCCCCCCCCCCCTCAACAAAATGGTTGTTTTTTTTATTTTGACGAAAAACAATGACCAATTATTTAACAGAAATAATGTTCAATGTAATAATAATAAACAAAATGTCTGCTATTGGTACCATTAACAGGCATGATAAGAATTATTCATTTTAAATATATGTTTAGCGTTGATATATCAAAACAGTTTACAAAACATCAACACTCCTTTTTTAAAAATCATTAAAAATAAGATAAAAATAAAACTCTCATTTTTAGAAAGAAATATTTTAAGCTGTTATTGAAAAAATCCAAATTCATAAATATTTCTCAATTAAGCTGGAAGTCTGTTCCCCAGTTGTATACATGGTAAAAGCACAATCCCTGTGTCTTGGTAGGCTTTGGACAAACTTTAGGGTGGCTGAACTTAACCCCGTCGCAGCTTTTAGTGCGAATGTTAAACTCATGAACTGATCTCAACTCGACGGATAAGTCTGAAAACTAACAAAAGATCTTGAAGTCAACCCTTACCGTATTTATAACTGGGAGCAAATGTAGTTCCTGAAGTATGGATGCATGTCCGCTTGACGATCTATCCTTCTTGGGATAACCAGTCGGACAGCAGCATTCTAAATATGTTGTCATTTCTTAAGCTGGTAATCATATGAACCAATAAATAAGAAATATAAATCTGTTCCTATAATCTAATCGGGAATTTAGATGCATGGTTGAATAAATTATGTACTTGTTTACATTTGCACTGCACGGTTCCGTATTGGCAATACATTTACAAGTTTGAGTGCTCGTTATAATTAGCTTTTCGTAGAAAGGTTTGAGAAATATTAAACAAGTATGCATTAATATTGTTGACAACAATTATATTTGTATCCACTGTGGAATGAAATATTGTTAATAAAGTTGTAATACAAATGTGAACAAATAAAATATTTGAGAAAATATGTTATTTGTTCACTTGTGTTATGTGAACATGCATAATAAGTTATGACTTTTGTAAAACCTATATATTTCTGCACAGGTTGGGCTATTCTTAGTTGGGTGGAGACTCGCCCCGATATCATTAATCCTCGGAAAGATGTTGTTTCTTGCTGGAAAAAAATGTATCAATTTGAATTGCACCATAGTATCGAATGTATTGTATATAATAAATGGGTGACGTTACGTACCTTTATCATATTGTGAACCACGGCCTGTATAGAAGTGTATCTATATGTGATACAAAATGCGTTATTTCTGAAAAACTGTTTGTATACACTATTTTTAATTAGAGTTTAGTTCAAACTCGGCAAATTTTGAGTTTGAACTTTATTGTTGCTTTATTAATAGTTTTTTTGAAGTGGCTCATGATTTGATGTTACTTTGTAGAGATATTTGGCTATTTCCGATTCTGCTTTTCAGATGTTTGTGCACCCAATTTTTACAATCAGAATATGCAATTATCAAAGAAAAGTTATAAATGTATTGTACATTTGTTTATGTTTTTACAGATGTTTGAAAAGTTTAAAAAGAGTGCGATACAAAGAAGTATAAGAACCAGAAATTCCTTCAATTGTTTTAAATTGTGCAGTGTTCACAAAATAACATCTATATAAACAGCTGAAATTTGCACTGCATCTAACCATTTTTGTTGAATTTCTTTTTAAAGACCTCTTCTTAGCAGTATTTAAAAAGACTCAACGTGTGCCTTCTGGAAGAAGTATTAATAATAAGAATGCTGAAACTGTAATAGCCAAGGGTGTAGACCTGTGTGTAATGAATGGTTTGTTTTAATAGCACCGTGAAGCTCTGGTAATCAATCGATAGGACTACATCACTTTCGATATTAGCGATTTGTAATGTATTTTCTACTTAGTTCCTCACTGAAGTAACGTGCAGAGAAAGTTATCGTGATGGATTGTCAAACATTTAGGCCATCCCATCATTTTTGAAAGCTTGAATTTGCGAGTTGTTATACAGCTAATTATCCATGTTTTTTTCCATTTTTTTTTGAACTTTATTAGTAACGAATAAAAAACTTAAGTTTATGTTGATAATCAGGCTATTTTGTTGAGACGTGTCCTGTCATCAAATAAAAATTCCACTACAAAGGAGAAAAATAGGCGGGGTTTGTTGTCATGATTTGAGACAACAAAACGGCACCTTCTCACTGTATGTAGCGAACAAGAAGTAAAGACACTTAGATAAAATCGACCTAGGAAATCAACCCAACACACAATAATGTGTTAAATACTTAGTTTATAACAGCCTAATCGTTGTTTCCTCGATTTTTGCATGCTCTGAGGAATAGATTTGTTTCTAGGGCTACAAAGGTTATTCACTTGTGCATGAGACGCCGACCAAAACAATCGGCCGTTCTGCATTGCTCCGAGGAATAGATTAGAATAGATAACAAACATTCATTCTTTTGTTTGTGAAATATGCTTCATAACCCGGTACTGGTGACATTTTCTAGTTTTTATTTATTTAATTACTTGGTGGCCTGACATTTATTCGTTTCTTGCGGTGTAGACTGCATAGGTCCCCACCTCTGTTTTTGTTAGACTCCATAATATAGGAAACCGGAACCGGTCTACCAGCAGCAGTGAAGCCAGGGGTCTCACCATGGGGGCGGGGGGGGGGGCTGCAAAATGTTACAGTGTGAGGGAGAGAGGGAGGGGCAATTTCTGTTAAACCTAATAACCGCATGGTCAATGGAAATTATTTATTTCGGCGGAGGGGGGAAGGATGGGGGAGGGGGGGGGGGGCGACTGCAGGACATTTTTTTTTCTATTTGTGTGTGTAAGCCCGACCCCCTACATCCCCACCCCAGCCTCCCCACTCAACCTGGCTACGCCGCTGTCTACCACCAAGTTGGATTAGATACATATTTACAGCGAATTAAAGCAGCCACATCAATTGGAAAAAAAAAATCGATTATTTTACAAGAGCTACAATAGACGACACCACTGTTGTAAAATCGACTTACTCATCCTCTTCCTCTTAATGGAAATAATAATGGAAAGAAGAACAACAGAACCCTGGCATTAAATAAACACCCCCCCCCGATCTCGAGCCGCCTTAGCATACATTTGGGGTTCGGGATCCGCCGTGGGCTGCCCTGGGGTGGTTAGTAGGTGGAAGGGATGATGGGAGCGGGGGTTCCTAGGTGGATTCGTGCTTAGGCTATTGAAGGTTGGGGTTTTGTTAAGGAAAGAAGACTATTTCAAATGGTTGGATCGAAACAGTTAAGCTTGGGAATGGATTTGGTTGGGCGAGGGTCAAGATTGGGTTGGCATATTTCTGTGATTGGTTTTGGTATAGGTTGGGCTCAATAAGCGTGGAGGGGGTTCTGCAGGTGCAATGTCAATTGCATGCCGAGAAATTGGTCTGGCCGAGCGCGCGTTTGACTTGTGGATAGGGATAGATGAATGGTTATAATTAAGTTGCCTTTGGGAACGGCTGGAATCTGCAAAATAAGTATACTTTCAGGGCGGCAATTGTACATGGACCGGATAATGCACACAATATATTCAAGTTCTTATTACTTTTTGAAAAGCTGAATTCATTTCATCTTCGTTTTTTTTATCACAAATATAGACTGCATAAGAATACTAGCCACCAAATGCGTGGCTCCATTTAACAACACAAAGCGCAAAACAAACACTGATTGAATCACGTATGGCCAGTGTACGTCATTATTCTATCCACCAATCAGAGTGAGTCACCCAACAAGTCGGTGACCACAAGTGAGTGGTCTGTGATTGACTGGTGCCAATCACAATCCACGTGTTTGAATGTGTCACCGACATCCATACGATCATTCCACCAATTAGATGCGTCTATTTGAGTGTCGGTGATACAAGCTTTGGGTTTAACGTGTGGCAATGTAACATTAACATCATTTCCGTCTCACAAATATGGAGCGAGTCAGTGATGTGTGATTGACAGCGCGCAGGGGGCCAATCACAAACCGGGCTCGCAAGTTCCTCAGTCACTGCTCGGGAAATCGACGTGAATATTTAAGTCACAAGCTGCCGGCTCACTCCTCACAACGACCGCAGCTCATGTCCACGTTCAGACTACAACCCGAGAGAACTGTTTGCAAGATCGAACAAGAATTGCACGGTGAGTGTTTGAAACAGTCTTTTACGATAATTCTGCAAACTTTGGGATTGATCTTTTGTGATATATGATATTGACACAATGTGCTTATAGCCAAAACAGTGCGCTGTAAATATTTCCAACCATGATGATTCCATTTCCACACGGTTATTCGATAACTTATCATGCGATATTGGTGCTTGAATCATAACCAGGTATTATGTTGCATAGACTACAGCAGAATTAGCTCTAGTCTGAACAGTTGATGCGGATTCATTTTTGTGAGGCCAAAATCAGGCAATAATATAGCTACGGGCAAATAGTCACGACTGCTTTTGTTTGTTCGGGATTCCTGTCTGACAAAATTTCAGCTCCTACTTACATAGTGTACTCTCGACGCATTTTAGTTGCCCTAATTACTGAACAGTGAAAAACAACACTATAAATTCCTGGAAGTTTTATAGTTTGTATTGCCATTCAGATTCGCAAGTTTTCCGGTCAAACCTGGCTGTAGGTTTTTCAAGAGTGTATTACATCAAGTTCCTTATTGTTATTGGAGTTCATGCACTTTCACAATTTTGTCAGATGATAAATTTTAACCTTTTCGGGTTTAACGAAAGAAATCTTGGCAAAGCTCGACCGCCCATAATATCAGTATGATCAATCACCTCCTTTATTTTCTGGCTAGTTTTCCCTGTTTATTGTCAAACCTGAAATCCAGATACGATGCACTCACCTTTTTTCCACCGGAAATCACTCTAGCTAATACAGGATAAAAGGTTATGCGGAAGTTGGCCACGGAAAAATCGTTTCAAGGAAATCGTGACATCTGAAACATCCTGTTCTATGTTGTGTTATTGACAATTCGGATAATCTCAATATCTTTTGCGTATTGTGTTTTTTAAACTGTGTCTTTAAACCATTTCTGTTTTTGGGTGCAGGCCAGCAAATCAGTCCGATATTGCCTTCGCCTGCAAAATCACGAACTGCATGCCCTCAAATTCTTCAGAATTAGAGCATTTTGAAGGCCGTGAACTTGAGATTTTTTTTTTAAGAAGAAAAAAGGTTTGAAGCCGTGCAGAGGACCGCCAGCTCGTATTTCTGTGAAATGTGGATGATGATTCGGCCCTAAAATGCCTCTATTTTGCAGTCGAGCGTAGGCGTCCATTTTCAAAATGGCGATTGGCTTCAGGCCTACTTTTAGGGGTGATCATCTTTGATCACCTAGATGATTGAACCCCAGAAAATTGAACAGAAAATGAAGGATGATGAAATAATCTTTAATTTGATGTACGTCTTGAACAGTCCTCAAAGAGTTATGTGTATTTTACCTGAATTTGTCAAGTGGGGACATAAAACTTTTAACATTGGGGTCTATTGAAATGCATTACTGGTCTGCAACGATAGGTCTAAGCGTTACTTTCAAGCGTTGCAGGATAAACGTGTCAATTGTCAGAATAGACTTTAGGGCGCAAATACGAATAAATCGGATCATGATCACACACATTTTATTCATGATTAAATTGCCCCCCGGACAAGCAGGAGGAAAAAACGGGATAAAATGAAAAAGAAGAAAGAGGGGCGAATATCATATTGTTGTTGATTTAATTGGTTGGGGTGCAAATGTTCCCGGACACCCTCAAAAAATTATAAATCGGAAATATATTGATATTTGGGGGGGGGGGGGTTGTGCTTTGTCCTCCTCTACAAAAAAAAAAATCCTGGCGACGTCCTTGGCTGGATACATTTGTAGAAATCATGTTAAAAGTTGAGGTTTGCACAAATTATTCGAGCGTCAATTTAGATTTTGCATCTTCCCTTAAAAAAAACAGATTTCTTGTCCTAATTTTACCCGGTTCTTCATATTGGTTAATGACGAAACACGCACAAGATTTTTTCTTCATGTTTACGTACATGCAATCAGTTTCGTAAAACAAAGCCCCCAAAAATAAGAGAACTAGAACTAAAAGAGAGATATGCATGCAAACTATAGAAAAAGATTGAAGACTGCATTAACCGTTTATCGTGTTAGTGATAACAAAATAAATTTGATTGATTTTAAGTATCTTTTTAATTATCTTTTTATTTCCACAGACTGATTACAACAATTAACAAACTGGTTAATATGGTCTCAATATGAAAAAAAAGTATATTTTTGCGCAATAAAGCTCATTTTGGGCGAGTGCTCAAAATGTCATTCTTTCTATAAGGCCAAAAAAAAAGTCTCCGGTTTCTGGTATAAGCTTGCCCAAAAAGTGATGCGGCGACGCGGCTTTTTTTTTTTTTACCTGATTTTTGTGCTTCAAATGTGTGCTGTTGACTGCAAATGGTGCCCGACTAAACTGAGTGTAAATATATGGGCGTCCAGAGAGGCCACATAAAGCTTATTCTCGACCATAACCCAATCTAAAAACACGTTAAAATTGTGCAGCAGCAGTATTCCAGTCAAACCAGTGAGTTTGGCGGTTTTGAGACATCATCTTTCATTAAAAAAAAAACTTTTTCATTTTGCCGACGCGCATGGCTACGGCGACGCGCGCGCATACCAGAAACCGGAGACTTTTTTGTTTGGCCTAATCTAGCCACCTTACAATGTTCCTGTCAGTGTGTAAACTGTTACATGAAATTTTATCAAAAGTCATGTCATTTTATCGTTTGTTTTAACACTGCCAAATAATATTTTCAAGAGCGGATCCAGAGAGTTTATTGCCGGGCGAAGTTTGTGCCGGGAGAAAGGGTGAGGGTGGAAGGGCTCTCTCAATCGAAATGTGCCTTTTTTTGATAAATATTCGGTCACTGCCGGGGGAGGGCACCCCTACAGCCTTCACTGATCTGGCTAAACTGCCGAATTTTATTAAACATGAATGACTTTTGTGAACGTAAGCATGAAGTTGAATTCCCGAGCTGGACTGAATCTAAAGCTCAATAAATTCAATGCAAATACGTCAATTGCCTACTTTTTTTAAGCGTAGAGTGGAGATACTCTTAAATAATTTGTTCGGCGCTAAATTCAACTGGGTTTGTGAATGCTTGCGCGTTTGTATGCGAATTTGAAAGAAAGCGTTCACACATTGAATGAGCAAGGTGTGAAATTGGACGGGAAAAACAAATTTAAATGAAGAATATGCTGTTTTAAAAACTCAGATAATTATGCTTTCAAAAATGATTCAATGACTTACAAGTGTCTCAAAAATACACAGATTTTTTTTGCATAATGATTTTGAATAAATTGTATAATGAATTTGACTAAAGGCTTTAATGAAAGCATTTGAATCAATTTAATGTTGATTTCAGGGAGCATTCAGGTTCCAGAGAAAAATGTCACAAAGCGTCATTAAAACATGTTGCTTTTTCTGGGCGTATTCGGTCACGAAAATGCAAATAATCTTTGACCATTGTTTTTATTTGTGAATAATTGATCCTGGTTTCGAATGATTATTGATCAAAGTGAAAAACCCTCAAAATTGTATTAAAATCGATGAATAAAGTATTTCTTTCTTTACTCAAGCATAAACGTTACCAGTTTTCTTTGTTTATTATTGTTCAGCCTACAGTGAACTCCTTTTGATCTCTTCTTGGACCTGATCTTCAAGACTTCAAGAGCGAACCATCGAGGTCGGTGTGGTGATGTTTATTAATTGATTCTGTCATGACAGTGGAAAGGGCGTGCCGTCCCCATAAAAAAACTAATATAAGTCGGTCTCCTTCCCTAACTTAAAATCGGCGGGCAAAAATAATGACAAGCCCAATAATGCGGATTGCCCGCAGTTGCAATGGAAACTGATTAAAAACCTTTTCATATAATGTTATAGCCCCTTGCCCCCGGATAGGCCACTGTCATCACGCCGAACACATTCTCTGAATAATGATTTCACAAAATTATTATGAAGTAACTCTTCAGTGTATGTAACATCATTATGCCTATTTCTTATTGCTTATTGATTTATTTTTTTAGTTTTACATATATGCCCTGTATTGTTTTCTTTACAGATGAAGATCTGCGTGGCCACCATTCTGTCAATTGCCCTCCTTCTGGGTAACTCTGTCAAGCTCCGAGCTTCCGTTACTGGGCCGGTTCCCTCGGACGGTGATGGTCCTGCGTCTCCGGTGTGTCAGCAGTGCTGCCAGGGACCTGCTGCTATACCCGGCATACCAGGTCTGCCTGGGCCAGTAGGACCGATGGGTCCGTACGGTCAGCCGGGGTCAAAGGGCGATGCAGGTCAGCAAGGTGAGATTGGCCCTATTGGCCCTATTGGACCTGGTGAGCGAGGAGCACCTGGGAACAGTGGGTCTAAAGGAAATAATGGGATTGGTCTACCCGGCAAGATAGGTCCGAGAGGGCTACCTGGTTTTGTTGGAGGAACTGGGGAAACTGGTGTCAAAGGTCAGAAGGGTGAGCCAGGGGAGACACCAGACGACTCCAAACAGCGGGTAGCATTCACCGTGGTGAGGACGAGCAACTCGGATGAATCTAGGAGTCACGACACCCGATTGCCCTTCCAGCAGACCGAGACGCTACTGCCGGGTACCACCTTCGATCTCGAGACCGGCACGTTCACCTGTAGTGTGGCGGGCACCTACGTATTTACGTTTTCTAGCCTTAAGTATAGCCACAGCGATTCTTTTAGCATCCATCTTGTTAAAAACGACTACAAGGTTATCAGTATCTATGGTCACTCGAATCAACTTGGTCAGTTGTCTGGTAGCGCGGTTATGGTCCTGCAGCGAGGAGACACGGTGTATCTTACCATGTACGGTAGGGCGCAGAGTTCTTCGACCTATCACTACACCTCATTCAGTGGCTTCCTCCTTTTCTCCGAATAAATAAATAATTAAATAAATAGAGTAAATCACAACACATAAATATACAGGAGCAGTGCTGCATTTTTGGTTTCGCTTTCCATTTTGCCAAAACAGTAACCAATGAATTAAAAGAAAAATGTTCAGTGTAATGATATAAGAAAGATAATTGATTCTTAATACAAAGCATTTTATATTCAAGTATCAAAACTGCGTAAAAACAGTTATTTAATGACTTTTGAAAAAGAAGGTTTTAGCTGGGAAGGTTGAACTGAACCCCATCACAGCTTTTAGTGCGAATGTTAAACGCATGAACTGATATTTACTCTGTGAAGTACCGTAGCGTTGCCTCACCAAGGCCGATAAGTTTGAAAAGTACCGAAGAATCTTGAATTCATTCCGCACCGTAACCGAGAGCCAACGTAGTTCCTGAAGTATAGGCGTACAACCCTTCCTTCTGCATATATGTTGTTATTTCTTAAACTGGTGATCGTATGAAAAAAAACATAAACCGTTACAATAGTCTGTCTGGGAAGTAACAAATGCATGTATTATTTTTTTTTCCCATTTGCATTTCGCTTACCGTATACAGCCAGAGATGAAATGAAGTCTGGTGATATCAATTACTTATCCTCGGAAACTTTTTTCTTTTGAGTTTCAAATTGCGCCACAGTGAACCAAGAACTCTCATTTTTTTTTAAACAGTTTATTGTATCCCATGTTATACATGTGTAATTGAGTTTTTGTTTCATGTTCAAAGTTGAGTTTGAGAGCTTTCACTTTGATGAAATTGTTGACGATTTAATGTAATTTCAGTTGATGATGTGACACTATATCAGTAAATTACACAATTATGATTCTATAGTATATATTTGATTTTACGGAGAAAAAAATCCAAGTATACATTTCAGAATGTGCTCTGTTAAGCAGCTAAACCGATTTAAGCACAGAAATTAATCATATAACATGTAATCAGTATCGAATATAAATATTCGAAAACTGTATTTTGAACATTACTTTAATTTAACATTTAGCTTTTAACAATGTGGAAAACCTTGTCCCACTCGTAATACATTCCATCAAATTCCTCTTAAGAAAGTTAAATTACAGAGAAATGTTGTCGTTGAAATGAACGAGCAAATCCCAGTCTGGCTCCTGCGAACAAAAAAATTCTTATTAAGTACTTAAATCTGTGATTATAGTTAACAATTTTAATCCCTTTGATTTTACAAATTATTGCAAACAAAGTCAGTTAATTACCTGTATTTTTGTCCATTTTTGTTTGTTTTGACTTCTAGATTTGGGGATCGTGTTAATGAAAGCCCGGGTTAACATTGTTTGAGGATGGATGGGGTGGAGGATGAATGATTAGTGGTGTCGAGGGGGTTAGGGATTGAAGATGAGGGGCGAGGAGCAACATATGATGCCGATTGTTACTTATCTTTCAATAATTCATCAAGAACAATGAATGGCACTAAGACGATGGTGTAGTCTACTTATCCCATTTACCCCACGGATTCTTTAAAAAAAATGCTGGATGTCAGGCCCATCTTTGCCCCCCCCCTCCCCCAATACAACCGGAAGCCCACCGACAAAGTTGTTCTGCATCCACCTGTGAAGGGCAGGGTGTTTAGGTGGGCTTGGGTTTGAAGGGGACAGGTTGCGTTTCGCAGATTAATGTGGGGGGGGGGTTACCACCCCCACCCCCAATATTTTGTAAAGACTGTCCTTTTCCATTCAAATGCCCCTTTTCAACGGGCTTACCCCCCCCCCATAATTTGTAAAGAGTGCCCTTTTTTTGAAGAAGAAGTGCCTTTTTTCTGATCAAGTGCCATTTTAAAAAAAAGTACTGGTGCCCTTTTTTGTGGGACATGCCGTTTTGGCTGCCCTTTTTCAGATGTTGGCACATGTATCGCGTAAAAAGCACCATATTATTGGCCGTTTGTGTGCATAATTGTTTGTTTTACACAACGCCCCCATCGACAGATGGTACCAGCCCCCCCCCCCCCCCCCCCCCCACGCTTTTCTATTTTACGGAGGCCAAGCGTCCGGAGAAAAAAAACTGTCTACATTTCACCACGGATGTGCAAGTGCCCTTTTCAAAAGAAAATTACCCCCCCCAATATAAATTACCATGCTCCGCCCCTGGAGATGGATGAGAATGAGAGAGAGAGAGCATTGGTGAGAGAGGCTAAATAGGGGGGGGGGGAGCTGTACGATTTTCTCACACGCTCATCTTTCAAACGCCGGGTATGTTAGGGCCAGGGTCGTCGCCACGTGCATGGGAGGGGTGGGTGGATGTGTGCAGGGGCGGAATTTTCGCGGAGGGGTTCATCTGCAAAACAAATCTGAAGGGAAATAGAGTCCGAATTTCATCACGTTTGAATTCATTTCTTTTTTTTGGAATTTATATTTTCTTCTCACGTTTTTAGAAAAGTAAATTCCAAAGCGACCACCGTGTACCAATTATGCGGCTGACGTTTGGGAGAGAAAAAACAAATCCCGCCCATGCAGGATGGTAAAGGGTGCAAACCGGTAAATAGGCTTAAACCCATCCGCCGAGTACATGAGAGAAAGTTATACCCTCAACATAATATTAGAGAGTTCTGAGAGACATACAATTGGGGATTTGAAGAGAGATTGTAATGAACTCTTTGGCCCGGACTTGGGGCTTCCAATTATGAGCATTTTGGATGCAATTGGGCTCGAAAGTGGCGCTATTGTGCAATGTTGTGGAGGGATCGTTTTTGAAGATGGCTACTATTCCACTTTGGGAATAAATAGGCGTCGCCCTCTTTGGGTAAGAATATCTCGAAAAGTCAATGGTCAACCCACAAAAAAATGAAAATAAAATAACAGATGACATGTTGATTACCTTTTTTTTTCTCTGCAATTATACCTGTGAGAGTTCTGAGTGTTTTTACAAGAATTTTGAAGTATGGGCATTTAGCATTGGTGTCTATGGGAATTGCACCCCAAGACCTGTAAATCGACACCTAAGGACATAAGTTATAATAACACGTACTTCCCGATTTTTTTAAATTTTTTTTAGTAATACTTATGACTGTAGATCTCCAACGCATGGTGTTTGACATTTTTATTGAATACATGTAGTATTTCTTGAGTTGTTGCCCCCAAAACGAGTTAATTCTGTATTTCAAAATTAGAATTTCGTCCAGTGATTTGTCATGATGACTGCGTAACATTATGATATTTAATATTATGGGGAAACTGTCAAACAATGAAATAATCATACAATATAGTATCTTAAACGCGAAAAATACAAACCGAATGAAAACAAAAAGTCAACGTCAAAGAAATATGACACACGCAATAACCCGAGCCTACCACGCCCAGGTGTTTTAAGTTGTAAGTTCGGCCAGTAATTGGTCTTGATGTATTATTCATAAGGAGATTTTATTTCTCGAGAAACCGTCGAACAACTGATGAAAGTTTAATTCGAGAAAGGCCGCGCTAAGCTAGTGTTAAGTTTCCATCAATAGAGGGGGCGCCTCATAAATAGTGGTCTCCACAAAGCGAGCAACTGCCAAGCCCCCTCTAGCAAAAACCATAAGCTTAGTTGAGAAATTATTCGCACACGGTGTTTCCGCAAACCTTTCATTATTTGTTAAACGTATTTACCAAATTGAACTCAATGTACAAGTTACACACTTGTTTGCACACTTGATTATGCGGGTAATGAAGATACCCTGAAACATTGTTATATTTTCGCTAAACTCAACTGGTTGCGAAAACACTTGCCCATGTTTTAGTGCATTTGAAATAAAGTTTTGCATCTTTGAATGAGCGGGGGTGAGAAATTGGACTAAAATTTGAATGAAGATGCTGCTTTAAAACTCACATAGATATGTCTTCTAAAAACATTAATGTGATTGACTTACCAACACACAATTATTGGTTAAACTCTCTTGCGTGAGCGGTCACTCTACTAATTATCACCACCTAGACACTCACTATAATATTAATGAGTCTGTATTTCATAGGGTCCTAAATTCACGCTACCAGGGATAAGAGACACCCCGGCGGAGACACGCCCAATGTACTATCATTTATTACTCTTCCGAAGGATTTGTTTTCTTTCTAAAAAACAAAAACAAACAAAGAAATGAGTTTGAATTGCACCATAGTGGACCAATGACTCTTAAATGTCAATATTGTTTTTTCTTTCTTGTGTGCCAAATTATTTTCATTGGATTTTTACCGTGTTAAAAGTTTCGTCTTAGAGTTTAATTCTGATGAAATAATTGTTAACGGTTTAATACCTTTTTTCGTTGTTAATGTGATAATATCAGAGCATTGTTAAAATGCGGTTATAATTCTATTAAAAGGTGGTGTTTATTTTCAAGTGTATTTACATTTCATAATATCTCTTTCTTAAATAAGCTTAACTAATTTAGTAATATCATTTGATAAGATATAGAATATAAATTCTAAAAAAACAATGTTTTGAAAACTCTAGTATTTGATAATGTGGGACATACATGCCCCTTGTAATACACTCTGAAAGAATGAAATCGAATTCTCTGGAAAATACAATTATTAAGACATTTTGAATATTTACTAAAAAGAAAGTTAAAGAAATCGTTTGTCATCGAAATGAACGAGCAAATACCAATTTAGCTCTTGTGAACAAATGTCTTATTAATTACTTAAATCAGTGATTATTATTAACAATTCTAGTCAATTTGATATTAAAAATATGTGCACTAATTCAGTGAATTACTTTGTATTTCTGTATAGTTATTTTGCTGTTTTGTCGTCTTGAATTTGGGGTTCGTGTTCAAGGCCCGGTACAGATGTGTGTCGAGGGGGTTAGGGGTTGAAAATGGGAGGGGGCAACAAAACTGATACCAATAGTTATTTATCTTTCAATAATTGAACAAGAGCAGTAAATATTACTAAGACGGTGGTGTAGTCCACTCGTTTTATTTCCCCCACGGATTCTTGAATTATAATAATTAATAATTTTGGAGGCTAATCATCCTTACTCGCAGCTGGGATGCTGAATTGCGAAGGACGCGGCTACAACGTGGTCGGGCCGCTGGCATGTAAAGGCGCCTATGGCTGCCGACCACATCGACCCATATATGACCACGGAGCACAGCCTGAGATCGAAAGTGTTTGAGGTCTGAGTACCCGATTTAGTAAACATGGTCTGCGCATTAAAGCTATAGTCCATCATTTGTAATTAGTGCATTTTGTTCGTTTGAAGCAACAAGAGTGTTCAAAATCTAATGAAGGATACTGAGCAACTAACCTGATGAAGTTTCAGCTAAGCTTCAGCTGTACATTCCGAGAAAAGCAGCATTCTAAGATCTCCATTTCAAATCAAAAGTTACTGAATTGTTTTGATTTGTTTTGAATTGCAGCTATACGCGGCGTCGCGCACTGTTCCGACGAATTATAACAACCGCGCGCGCGTGTGCGTCGTTCCAATACTTGTGCGCGCTGCGCTGAATAACAAAACGAACTACTTATTTAAATTTTCCTACGGTGCTTCTTAAGAATAACCGTTGGAAATGCTTTCTTTCGTTGATTACTTGAAAATTACAGTTTCCCAGAAAAAATAATTTCACAGGGAGTTTAGTTCCCTTACTATCTTTCAACCAAGTTTGTTTTTCAACAATAATTACGCCAGTTACTTTTCGGATGGCTGCAAATGATGAACTATAGCTTTAAACACGCGGCCAGCTCCTATAGGCCAGACGGCGTAGTATGGACGTCCTGTCCTCTTTGCCCCTGGTTTTAGCTGTCCCAACACCCCCCGTGATTTTTAAATTTTCGATGGCAGATTATTTCAGTAAAAATAGTATTGCTGTACGTTCCCATCGTGGTCAAACTCATGGTCCCGGCCAGATGTTGAGATACGATACGTCACTTCAAACTCAGTGGCGTAACCCGGAGAGCTAGAGAGGGCGTGACTCACCACTCAGCCTGCCTGGGATTCGGGGGAGGCGCGTAACTCTTTTGAATGCTTCCTCCAAAAAATGAGGAGTCTTAATTAAGGTCCCTTTAATGAACCACGTCAATGAGTAATACGTGGCAGCGTAATATCTCTCGAAAATACTAGGTTTAAAAACGACACACCCTAGATAGGTAAAATAACAGGTACTGTCTGGAATTGTGGGAAGTATTGTTCCGCTAGAAATCAGGGGCACACTTAGTGATCATTTTGGACTTTCGGTAGAATATGGGCCACCGTCTTTTCAAATTTTCTCAGTAGGTATTCTGATGGGCCGGTCTATTTTAGAGGGGAAAATTGTTAGTTGTCATTAGCAGAAAATTGATGAGTGAATAACTAAAAACAGTGGCACTCGATAGGTTACCCAACGAAAAACAAAATGTCACGACACGACTGATAATGCTGTAAAAATAGATTTACTCGTCCTCTTCCTTTCGACGAAACTATTAATAGAAAGGGGAACAACAGCACTCAGCATTAAATAAGCACCCCTTTCTCCGCCTCAGCCTATTGGTTCGGGATCCGCTGTTGGCTGCCAAGGGTGGTTAGGAGGGGGAAGGGATGGTGGGGGCAGGGGTTCAATATGGGGATTCGTGCTTGGCTTGGAGATCAGGCTAATGAAGGCTGGTGTTTCCTAAGGAAAGAAGTTTGTTGCACATGGTTTGATCATAGCAGTTGGGTAAGTTTGGGATTAGGTTTGATTGGGCGAGGGTCAAAATCGGAGTTGGCATGATTATGTATGTGGTTTTAGGTATAGGTTGGGCTCAATAAGCGGAGATTGGAGGGCCTCAATTAGCAGGGAGGGGGTCTGCAGGTGCAAGGTCGATTGCATGCCGAGAAGTTGCCGAGCAGAGCGCGCGTTTGACTAGTGGAAGGGGATAGATGAATGGTTGTAAATAAGTTGCCTTTGGGAACGGCTGGGTTCTGCATAAAAAGTATTCTTCACCGTTCGAGGGCGGCAACTGTACATGGACCTGATATTATGCACACAATATACTGAAGTTCTTATTACTTTTTCTTTTCAAGCTAAATTATTACGCCTTCACTTTTCTATTAAACATGTAGACTACATAACCTGACTTCAAAATACTAGCCACCAAATGCTTGGCTCCATTTAATAACACGAAGCGCAAAACAAACACTGATTGAATCACGTATGGCCGATGTACGTCATTATTCTATCCACCAATCAGAGTTAGTCACCCAACAAGTCGGTGACCACAAGTGAGTGGTCTGTGATTGACAGGTGCCAATCACAATCCACGTGTTTGAATGTGTCACCGACATCCATACAGTCATTCCACCAATTAGATGCGTCTATTTGAGTGTCGGCGATACAAGCTTCGGGTTTAACGTGTGGCAATGTAACATTAACATCATTTCCCTCTCATCAATATGAAGCGAGTCAGTGATGTGTGATTGACAGCGCGCAGGGGCCAATCACAAACCAGGCATGCAAGTTCCTCAGTCACTGCTCGGGAAATCGACGTCAATATTTAAGGCACAAGCTGCCGGCTCACTCCTAACAACAACGGCAGCTCACGTCCACGTTCAGACGACAACCCGAGAGAACTGCTTGCAAGATCGAACAAGAATTGCACGGTGAGTGTTTGAAACAATCTTTTGCGCTTGATATTCAGCTAAACTTTAGGATTGATCTTTTGCGATATGCATGTATGATATTGACACAAAATTGCTTATGGCCAAAACAGCGAGCTGTCAATATTTCAGACAAGGTGATTGCATTCCCATACAGTAACTCGATTACTTGGTGGTTGAATAATAACCAGCTTATTATGTTGTATAAAATATAGCTGAATCAACTTAGTCTCAACAGCTGATGCGGATTTGGACCAAATTTTTGTGAGGCCAAATTTTCAGGTAATAAATGCTATTGCTAAGAGCAAATGAGGCCAAAACAAGTCTCCGGTTTCTGGTCTGCGCCCGCGTTACCATACGCGTAGTCATGCACGTCGGCAACCAGTTATTTTTTTTTCCATCCAAGATTGGATCGAAATCCTGCTGCTTCACAATTTAAACATGTTTTTAGATGGGGTAACGATCGAGTGTGAGCTTTATGTGGCCTCTCTGCGCTTCCATATATTTTTCACTGATTTTTGTCGGGCAGCGGCTCCATTTGCAGATTTTGCAATTTCGTAATTGTGTGTCTGGAAGCCAAACTAAGGGTGTGATGGTCGTGTATCTATAACCTGTAAATGTTTAGAACCACAATATGTAACGGAGCAGACTAATGAACAGCCAGACAGCTCATGCACGATATTTGTCGCTGTATGGTGTGACGTCACCGATTTCTCTGATTTTTGTCTTGACTATCGTAATGCCCCCCCCCAAAAAAAAAAACAACATGTTTGTGTCGGTCGAGATAATAAGTGGGTGCAGAATTATCAAGCCTTGTGGCCTTCCTGGGGTCACCTCAAGCTCAACTCTGAAGGATATATTTTAAGAGAGTTTCAAGGGATCGAATCTTCATCGGCAACATGATCAGCCGCATCAGCCGACATTTTGAAGATAAAATCAGTTTGGGCAAAACAAAAACAAACAAAAAACACCCAAACCGCGCCGCACCACTTTCGGGGCAAGCTCCATACCAGATTTTTTTGGGCCTAATCAGGTTTTTATTTATTTGTTCAGATTTAGGAATTCCTGTCTGACAATATTTCCGCTTCTACTTCCATGGTGCACTCTCAACGCACAATAATATTTGTCAAATATACTGACTGATTTCTCTCGTTTTTTGAAAACTTGAATTTTTGTCGCTACAGGTAGCACACTCCAAATTCATGGAAGTTTTATAGTTTTGTGTTATTGTTCGCCAGTCAGATTCGCCAGTTTTCTAGTCAAATCTAGCTGCAGGTTTGTCAAAAGTGTAATACATCAAGTTCCCTAATGTTATGGAAAATCACGCACTTACACAATATTTCCGATGATAAATTAAACTCTTTTTTGTTGAGAAAAAAATCTTGAGAAAGCTCGACACTTAACCCATAATATCAGTTTGACCATTCACCCCTTTATTTTCTTGCTAGTTTTCCCTGCTTACTGTATCAAACATAAAATCCCGATGCGATGCGCTCACATTTCCCGGCAATCACTGTAACCAATTCAGGATAAAAGGTGATGCGGAAGTTGGCCACGGAAGAACGTATAAAGGAAATCGAGACATCTCAAACATCCTGTCCTATGCTGTGTTATTTAAAATTGGGATAATCTCAATACCTTTTGCACTTCGTTTTGAAACTGTGTCATTTCGCTAGTTGACAGTGCGCCATTCCTGTTTGATCTTTATATATCCGCTCCGTTAAAAAGGTATCCCCTCACTGGCAAAGAAGGAACAGTTGGGGGTGACCGACCGACGCCACCTTGCCTGACTGCAATTTTGCCACGACGCGCTGCCGTACCACTGCTCGTATACAGTACAAATCCCCTGGTGTTCGTGCGTCACACAACCAGCTACCTTAACCAGCTAAATGTCCCGCCCACTGAACTTCGTTGTTAGGTAAAAAGGGCCCCTCCTTGTTGGCGCACGGAGCCCATACGCCTAAGCGTTACTTTTAAGTATTAGGCGATACAAGTGTCACTGGTCAGAATAGACTAGTGGCGTACATACGAACGGACCGGACCATGAGAACACACTTTATTCAAGTTCAAATTGCTTTATGTAGCTGGATTCATTTCTAGGAATCATGTAAAGAGTTGATGTTCGTACAAATTATTCGGGCCGTCTCTCTGCTGTCCGACTTCAACGTTTGAAGCACCAGCTTTCAGTGAATTCAGAATTTAAAGAAGTGAGGGATCCCCCTGCCCTACAACCACCGTGAAACAGTGACAAATGGCCAATCACTGCTTTGAAATCCTGTTTGAAGCATACAAATTATTTAAAGACCGTCATTAATGTGGGATTTCCGGCTGAATTCGTTAAATTCAAATGTAATTGTGTTTTTTCAAATAAAAACAGTTTTGCTAACTCCTAAATCACTTAAAGTCATTCTCAGACTTGCTATTTTGTATACAAAGACTATCAATTTAGATTTTGCAGCTTTCTTTTTAGAAAGGCAGATTACTCGTCATGGCGTCACCGGGTTCTCCGGAAAAAAAAGTTTCATTTTTGTGTATGCCTACATCCAATTTACAAACTACAAAAATCAAAACAAAAATCAAAGAACTAAAAGAACTAAAATAGAGATACAGATACCAAAGATTGAAGACTGCATTAACCTTCAATCGTATTGGCGAAAAGAAATTTGATTGATTTTCAGTATTTTGTTTTCCATTAAGGGCTATCTTTTTATTTTCACATAGTGATAACAAAAATTAACTGGTCAATATAAACTGGTCTTTTTTCGTAAGAGGCCGATTTTGGGGCGAGTGCTAAAAAGTTCATTCTTTCTGTCACTTGATAGACACTTAACCCTGAGAGCAGCTTAGCAAAACAAACCACACCGTGGAACCACGTGGATAATTTGATCACCACATGTGTTTCGAGGTCAATAACCCCCGCATGCCTGTACATGCACAAGATATAGGTAATTCACATCGTCAGGGATTATTTACAACCTGCCTGAGCTCTGGGCGGCACGAGGGGTTGACAAAAAGAGATCGGCGGCACAAAAGTCTGGCCACCATTTTCTCCAATTACTGCACAAAGGCATGAGCCGCCATCTTGGCTTCTGTCTTTCAACACTCCTTACTCCGGAGTGGCTAAGGCCTGGCCAGTGGGAGTCTACAGGCTTGTGGTGTATAGTAGGGGTGAGGATTAGATGGAAGATGATTAGATGGCCAAATTGGTCCATTGAAAAAAAAAATGCCCACATTTGCAAACTGTGGAGAATTTTACCACCGCTTTGCTGCTCGGAGGGTTAACAATAAATTGTAAACTTCTGATTTGCACGTTTCATGATTCTTTCGCTGGCATTTAAAAAAATGGTACATTCCCGTATTCAACTTTTCCAAACATCATGTCATTTTATACCTTGTTTTAACACTGCCACATTATTTTCAAGGTCGGATCCAGAGAGTTTATTGCCGGGGGCGAAGTTTGTACTGGGAGAAAGGGTGAGGGTTGAAGGGCTCCCTCAATTGAAATTGGCTTTTAAGATACATTTTCGGTCACTGTCGGGGGGGGGGGCGCCCCCTCCAAGCCCACTGATTCGCCACTAATCTTGCTAAACTGCCGGATTTTATTATACATGTTCTACTTTTGTAAACGTATGCATGAATGTGAATTCCCGAGCAGGACTGAAATCAAAAGCACAATACATCCAATGCAAATGTAGTAGCTGGGAAGCCACATATCAAGGGTCACCTCGTCGGCAGGCCTCGCCGTTGTTTTATTCAACAGATGACATGACAAATGACAAGCTTCGGATCTATCTCTTATCTAGCTTTATTATCCCGAAGACAAGACTTCTTTCAGTAGAAGTAAAAACCCTGAAAAATTACAATAAGTGAGGTGACAATTAAGTTTCTAACAAAGTAATCGGTCTGATTTATAAACATTATTAAATAATAAATTATACAGATAAACCTACCCCAGTGCCTTTGGCTTCCGTTATTTAAGGATACACAAAAACAGCACAGCTCACAGCTTGGAGAGAAAGCCCTCGAACTGGTCTACACGTCGCAGACTTGGTATGTCTGGCTATGCTAGGCTCAGCCAACAGGAAAGTTATCGTCTAGCACTTCGATAATAGTACGCCAAAACAGCGTTATCTCCCTGCGTCTGCAGCATGCACTGGCTTTTGTGCGATGTGTCATATAGGTCCCAAAGTATACATTTGCCACGCAATGTATACATTTGCATCCAAAAAGTATGGCGTGCTTAAGCACGGGGTGACAAAATACGTTTTGATGATTTTCAAATTATTATAAATCGCCACAATTTCCCTGCTTTAAGTATCAGTCGCCCTCGAACGATCCTTAAGTCAAAAAATCATTTTTTTTCCGTAGTGATTTTGTACTAAATAAGTCAAAAAGGGTAACTACATATTACTCTTTATATATAATCCTCTTGCATGCATACACGGTTAAAGTATGACTAAAATATGTGAATCTGCCACAATATTCCTGCTTTTGGAATTCCTATTCCAAATCTTATCCAACACAAACTGGTTCCATTCCAGTAACTTTTAAACTACACGTGCAAACAAAGGGACTGAGTGATTTTTCAAGACTCAATATATGACAATAGTCAAGCACAAATAATATCATATTAAGTTAACGGTTTCCGTACTGAACTACTAATGGTGGGTACGATATAATTCAACATTTTTCCTTTTTGGAAATAAAAGCTTAAATCAGCAGTAACTTTACAATACAAGTTTGGTCACACGCTATTCAACTCAGAATGTGTGTAGCGGTTTTCTGAAAAGGTAATCAATAATGTGAACAAGCTTTACTTAAGCTTCGACTTTGGTTCCCATAAATCATATAGTGTATATGAACCCTGGATATAAAAGTGTAAGTTGAACAATATAAAATAAAAGTTAAACAGTGCACCGGAATCTCTTGATACACTTGTCAAGAGCAAACACTGCAGATAAACTCTATATAAAGGGTAATCAGTGTGATGATGTTTAAAGTCGCGATCAAAGCACGGATATGCCAAGACAGGGGCCGTGCACAGTACGTCTTTCAAAACATTGAAAGCGACGTCGGCCTCTTCTGTCCAAACAAATGGGGCTGTGGCCTTCCCTGCTTTTGATTGTGCTTTACCGGTGAGCGCGTGTAATGGCTCTGCAATTTTGGCGAAGTCGCGCACGAAACGCCTGTAGTACGAGGCTAACCCAAGGAAGGAACGCAGTTGATTTGCAGTTGTTGGGGTAGGCCAAGACCTCACTCGTTCGGTTTTATCAGGATCTACTGACACTCCGTTAGAGTCTACGACATGACCCAAATGAACCACGGAATCTCTAAATAACTGACACTTTGACCCGTTTAGTTTGAGATCGAATTGTTTGAAACGACTGACAACTTTGTCAAGTCTCTCAATGTGGCTGTCAAATGTGGCAGAGTAGACTAACAGGTCATCTAGATAGAGAATCAGCTCCGACAGGTTCAGATCTCCGAAAATGTGTTCCATTATTCTCTGAAACGTACTTGGGCTGTTGATGAGACCCTGGGGAGGACGTAAAAATTCATAGAGTCCCCAAGGTACCCTATCTTATCAATAGAATCTTCTTCCATGGCTACTTGAAAGAAAGAAAACACTTTAGCGCCACCAAGAGCCTCTAGGGTCTCGTCTATCCTCGGCAATGGAAATGAATCTTTGGCTGTCTTCGCGTTTAAGCACCTGTAGTCAATACATAATCTGAGTTGGCCACTTTTCTTACGCACAAGAACGATGGGACTCGCGTAAGGACTAGATGATCGACGTATTATGCCCCTATCGAGAAGATCCTGAAGCAGGGTCTTCACTTCTCCAACCTTAGAAGGTAATATTCTCCGATAAGGGAGGTTCACTGGAGTATCATCGCTCAGCCGTATTTTGTGAGGGATGATGTCACAATAACCCATATCAAAGGGCCCGGCTGAGAAAACATCGATATACTTTTTAATTAATTCCGCTGCCTTAATAGCGTCTTCTGGTGCCAAGTGTTTAAGGGTAAGACCAGGAGGCATGACCACATTGGTGCCGTCTGGAAAAACAAAGGTTTCCCTATTTTGGCTATCTGTCAGTGCATCCTCTTTTAACTCATGCTCATTGCAAGGCAAATTGCTATCTATGGAGTCATTCGGTTCGTTTTCTTCGCGAACACTGGCTACAACACGGTGTACTGACACGTAAAGTCCATCCCCATCCTGCTCAAGGAAAATCTGCTCCTCAGTATTAATTGCAGATAAAACTGCTACCTGAGTGAGCGCCGGGATAATCAAGGGCTCTGCACTAGCATTTGCTATATACACGTTAATATTTGCACCGTCAATTTGTCCGACGCCTTCAAGCACCTGACATTTGGCCAATGAACCATCTTCGTTACCTGACTTTACTTCTCGGAAACTACCATTGTTAGACAAGCAAAGAGGAATGCTGCTCACTAAAAACTCCTTGTTATGCAACGAATTTAAGTTGTGGTCATTCAACATACACATGACACTAGCCACGGTTTGTGGGGGCACAACAACACGTTCACACGTGTACACGTCTGCTGACGTGTACTCTGCGGTATGCAGGTCATCAACCAATACCGCGGTTTGCAACCAACGGAGTGCTAGATCCCAGTCTGGATCTAGCTGAACAGACCCATTTATCTTCGAATTGGCTGCAATTCGCCTCAAAATGTTACAGCCAAGTATCACGGGGCAATAGTTTCTCTGGGAGACGTTAGCGGATGCTGCCGTCTCTCTAGAAACTAAGAAAGTAGCCTTAAAACTTTGGCCCAAAACGTCTAATGAGGTCTCTATGTAGCCTTCTACTGGGATTTCGAGATCATTGGCGCCCATCAGTTTGATGAGCTTGCCCACGGGCTGTAATTTCCCCAAGGTGTTTGCTACATGTTTTTGATAAAACTGGCTTGACAGTAAAGAGACCTCAGCGCCTGTGTCAAGCAAACACTTTGTGGTGACCCCATTCACGATAACAGTTGCAGTAGGGCATTTACCGAGGAGCCTTTTACGAATCTCGGAAGCGGAAAGATTGACACTCCCGGCCAGTGGCTCATCCCTTTCAATAACAGAATTAGAAACAACTGAAATATCGGGTACAAAGTCCGTGGGCAAAAATACGGTATGAGCCTCCGTTACACTGCCGTCTGCGACGGAGGATCCACGTTTCCCGAGGTATGGCCTTCTGCGTTCTTGCCAGCATGTTCTACAGGCTTTGTATTTTCGATTCGCTTTCGCTTGTAGCAATTTTCAGCAGTATGCCCCGGCCTGTTGCGGAATGAGCATTTGACCACAGGCTTCTTAGGCCGCTGTGAAGTTAGCAAGTGCTTCACACCATCACAAATGACTTTTATGTCTGCATTCATCGAGGTCTGCTGCGCTACAAATTGCTGTACAGAAGTAACAAGCTGTTTTTGGTTCTCTAGAACTTCAGAAAGCGCTTTGCTATCGGGTACTGCGGCGGCCCTATAAGCAGTTGCAGTTGCAACATCAGAGTCATCAGGCGCCGAATTATTGGGGTGTGACTGTTCCGTGGTAGGAAATAATTCCAACGCAAACTCACGCAGCTCACAAAACAAGATATCGGCCCGGCTGTGACAGAGTTTTCGCAATTCTCGCTTGACTGAAGTATCCTCCACACCTTTCATGAATTGTTCTTTCAAGGTGCTTTCTCGAAGCTGAGCAAGTGCATTTTTCTCTTGCGCATTTACTGCAGCGGCTTCGATCCGATCATGCAACCGAATTAGTACACGACTGTAATCTGTAAGGCTTTCACCTTGCAACTGCATTCGGCCGTACAGGGTTCTTGTCAAGGATTGAACGGACTCTGGAGAACCGAACCGTTTTTTCAGCAGCGCGGTAAGCTTATTGAAATCATCCCTTTGTTGGTTAGGGGTACATAGCACTTCTTCCTTGGCAATCCCGCCCAAGTAATCTAAGGCAGTACTCAATTTTTCCCCATCTCCAAGTCCAACTTGCCTACAATATGTCCCGATATCGGCCAACCACTCATGTATGGTCTGATCCCCAGCTCTAGTGGGAGGCCCACAAAATTTCACCAGTCGTACTGTGCTGACTCGCTGGTACTTTAAATTCTGAAATGCCCCTGCAAGAGTGTCTGCGAGAGCTTGGTTCGATTGCAATATGGCATCAGCCACATCTGCAGGTAAGGCCATGATGCAAATATCAAATTGTCAGGACAATACGGTAAGCAAGTGAGGAGATTCAAGTCACACCGAACAGTAATATAATTTAAAAAGACTAACACATGTGTGGCATCTTCATTGTGTACAAAAACATGTAAAATCGCCAGTCAATCACAACAGTGTATCATTCATTGTCCATAAATACCAATGTGAATCGTGTAAATAAAATATCAATGGGACCAAAAACACAAATAACACGACCTGATATTCTACATGTAACTCCAAACCATGTGCCAACTTGCACGACGGGCTAAAATTGAAACTTGAACAAAGCTTAAAGCTTCTTCAAATAATCCCAATTAAACTCTTAAAACACATTTTATAATGAACAAATCTTTGATACAGCCCTATAATGATAACTTTGGACTAAATTTGACACTAGGGGTCTTGTCTGGAAGTGGAAAACGGCATGTCATCCGATCCTCGTCGCCATTTTGTAGTAGCTGGGAAGCCACATATCAAGGGTCGCCTCGTCGGCAGGCCTCGCCGTTGTTTTATTCAACAGATGACATGACAAATGACAAGCTTCGGATCTATCTCTTATCTAGCTTTATTATCCCGAAGACAAGACTTCTTTCAGTAGAAGTAAAAACCCTGAAAAATTACAATAAGTGAGGTGACAATTAAGTTTCTAACAAAGTAATCGGTCTGATTTATAAACATTATTAAATAATGTTTTATACAGATAAACCTACCCCAGTGCCTTTGGCTTCCTTTATTTAAGGATACACAAAAACAGCACAGCTCACAGCTTGGAGAGAAAGCCCTCGAACTGGTCTACACGTCGCAGACTTGGTATGTCTGGCTATGCTAGGCTCAGCCAACAGGAAAGTAATCGTCCAGCACTTCAATAATAGTACGCCAAAACAGCGTTATCTCTCTGCGTCTGCCGCATGCACTGGCTTTTGTGCGCTGTGTCATATAGGTCTCAATGTATACATTTGCCACGCAATGTATACATTTGCATCCACAAAGTATGGCGTGCTTAAGCACGGGGTGACAAAATACGTTTTGATGATTTTCAAATTATTATGAATCGCCACACAAATACCTAAATTGCCTACTTTTTTTACGCGTGAAGTGAAGATACCCTTAAATATTTTGATCGTTCGCTAAATTCAACTGGGTTTGAAAATGCTATCGTGTTTATATTCGAATTTTAAAGAAAGTGTTCGAATATTAAACGGGCAAATTGTGCAATTTGACGGGGAAAAAAGCTATTGGAATGCAGAATTTGCTGGTTTAAAAACTCGCATTATGCTTTCAAAAACTATTCAGTCGCTTTATAGTGCCTTAAAAATCCATACATTTGGGCGAGGGAGGAATTGTGTTTGAATAAATTGAACGGTGATTTCAGGCAGCATTTAGTTTCCCGAGAAATTTCACATAGCCACATTAAAACATGTTGTTTTTCTGGAGGTATTCGGCCAGGAAAATACTGGTCAAATAATAGTTTGTCTATAATTTACAAGTGTGTAACTGTTCCTGTTTTCGAATGATGATTTATAAAAATGAAAAAAAACCTCACAGTTTAATTAAAACCAATAATAACATTATTTCATTCCTTACTCAAGTATAAACGTTACCGGTTTTCTTTGTTCTTTTTTTTTCAGCCTACACTGAACTCCTTGTGGTCTCTTCTTGGACCTGATCTTTAAGTCTTCAAAAGCAAACCATCGAGGTCGGTGTGATGATGTTTAATTGATTCTATCATGACCGTGGAAAGGGCGTGCCGTCCCCATAGAAAAAAATAATGAAATTCGGTCTCCTTTACAAACTTTTATCTGCGGGCAAAACAATAATACTAACAAGTATGGATTGCCCGTAGTTGCCATGGCAACAGATTTAAAAAGAACCCATCTTTTTATTTACTTGTTATCCCCTTGCTCTCGGATAGGCCACTGCCGACACATTCTCTGAATAATGATTCCTCCAAATTATGTCTCGTATACAAATTCTTCAGTTTATGTAGTGATTTTGTTGGTAATTTTAGGCCCTGTATTGTTTTCCTTTCAGATGAAGATCTGCGTGGCCACCATTCTGTCAATCGCCTTCCTTCTGGGTAACTCTGTCAAGCTCCGAGCTTCCGTTACTGGGCCGGTTCCCTCGGATGGCGATGGTCCTGCGTCTCAGGTGTGTCAGCAGTGCTGCCAGGGACCTGCTGCAATACCCGGCATACCAGGTCTGCCTGGCCCAGTTGGACCGATGGGGCCGTACGGTCAGCCGGGGTCAAAGGGCGATGCAGGTCAGCAAGGTGAGATTGGCACTATTGGACCTATGGGTGAGCGGGGAGCACCTGGGAACACTGGGTCTAAAGGTAATGATGGGATTAGTCTGCCCGGCAAGATAGGTCCGAGAGGGCTACCTAGTTTTGTTGGAGGAACTGGGGAAACTGGTGTCAAAGGTCAGAAGGGTGAGCCAGGGGAGACACCAGACGACTCCAACCAGCGGGTCGCATTCACCGTGGTCAGGACGAGCAGCTCTGATACCTCTACGAGTCACGACACCCGTTTGCCATTCCAGCAGGCCGAGACGCTTCTGCCGGGTACCAGCTTCGATCTCGAGACCGGTTCGTTTACCTGTAGTGTGCCGGGCACCTACGTATTTACGTTTTCTGTTCTTAAGTATAGCAACAGCGATGGCCTTACCATCCATCTTGTTAAAAATGACTACACGGTGATCAGTACCCATGGTACATCAAATCAACTTGGTCAATTGTCTGGTAGCGCGGTGCTGGTTCTGCAACGAGGAGACACGGTGTATGTTGCCATGTACGGTAGGGTGCAAAGTGGTTCCATCTCTCACTACACCTCATTCAGTGGCTTCCTCCTTTACCCGGAGTCATTCAATTAATTAATAAATAATCACCACGCATAAATATACAGGAGCTGTGTTCCCACCCCCCCCCTTCAACATTTTCTTTGTTTTTTTTTTGGCCGAAACAATGACCAATTATTTAACAGAAATAATGTTCAATGTAATAATAATAAACAAAATGTCTGCTATTGGTACCATTAACAGGCATGATAAGAATTATTAATTTTAATATATATGTTCAGCGTTGATATATCAAAACAGTTTACAAAACATCAACACTCCTTTTTTAAAAATCATTAAAAATAAGATAAAAATAAAACTCTCATGTTTAGAAAGAAATATTTTAAACTGTTATTGAAAAAATCCAAATTCATAAATATTTCTCAATTAAGCTGGAAGTCTGTTCCCCAGATGTATACATGGTAAAAGCACAATCCCTGTGTCTTGGTAGGCTTTGGACAAACTTTAAAGTGGCTGAACTGAACCCCGTCGCAGCTTTTAGTGCGAATGTTAAACTCATGAACTGATCTCAACTCGACGGATAAGTCTGAAAACTAACAAAAGATCTTGAAGTCAACCCTTACCGTATTTATAACTGGGAGCAAATGTAGTTACTGAAGTATGGATGCATGTCCGCTTGACGATCTATCCTTCTTGGGATAACCAGTCGGACAGCAGCATTCTAAATCTTTTGTTCATTTTTTAAGCTGGTAATCATATGAACCAATAAATAAGAAATATAAATCAGGTCCTATAATCTAATCGGGAATTTAGATGCATGGTTGAATAAATTATGTACTTCTTTACATTTGCACTGCACAGTTCCGTATAGGCAATACATTTACAAGTTTGAGTGCTCGTTATAATTAGCTTTTCGTAGAAAGGTTTGAGAAATATTAAACAAGTATGCATTAAAATTGTTGACAACAATTATATTTGTATCCACTGTGGCATGAAATATTGTTAATAGAGTTTTAATAACAATGTGAACAAATAAATTATTTAAGAAAATATGTTATTTGTTCACTTTGTATGTGAACATGCATAATAAGTAATGCCGATTGAAAAACGTACATATTTCTGCACCGGTTGGGTTATTCTTAGGTGGGTGGAGACTCGCCCCGAGTCATTATTTAAATCTTGGAACGATTTTGTTTATTGCTGAAAAATGTATTAATTTGAATTTCACCGCAGAAGCGAATGTATTGTATATAAATGAGTGACGTTACGTACCTTTTTCATATTACGAACCACGGCATATATCAAAGTGTAGACCTTTTTAATATAAAATGCTTTGTTTCTGAAAAACTGTATGCATCCACTTTTTTAAATTAGAGTTTAGTTCAAGCTCGAACAAGCTTTGTGTTTGAACTGTTTTGTTGCTATATTAATAGTTTTTGGAGTGGTTCATAATTAGATGTCACTTTGTAGAGATATTTGGCTGTTTCCGACTCTGTTTTTTAGTGCACCCAATTTTCACAATCAGAATACGCAATTATTAAAGTAATGTTATGAATGTATTGTATTTTTTGAAAAGGTTTTACAGATGTTTGGAAAGTTTAAAAAGAGTACTGTTGTGTTTATGGGTCCTTTCAAACCAGTAAATAATGGAACGAACTCACCGAGTCTTCACACGAACTTGTGGCATGGGCGCCGCCATTTTAATACACACTGTAACTCATAGAACGTGTAGTTGGTGTCTCTCACAGAACGTATGGACATACGACAAGAACGTGACAAAAATTCCTTTAGTTATAAATTTTTGCAATGTGCACGAACTAACAGTTTTATAAACAGCTCAAATTTGAACTGCATTGAAGCATTTTTGCTTTATTTTTTTAGATCTCTTTGATAATTTGATCTTTGCAGTATTTAAAAAGAATATAGCAAAGTCAACATGTGCCTTCTGGAAGTAGCATAAATATTTAGATGAACGATGCTGCACTTAAAACAGTCAAATATGTAGAATTGTGTGCATTGAATGGTTTGTTTTAATAGCATTGTAGCTTTGGTACATCGATCGATAGGAATACATCACACCCATGGGCGTAGCACGGTCATTTTTATGGGGGGGGGGGGTTAACATTTGTTGATAAAGGCACTTGCACATTCGTTGTGAAATGTAGACAGGTGTTTTCTCCGGACACTTGGCTGGTACCATCTGTCGATGGGGGCGGTGTTCAAAACCGACAATTATGCACACAAAGGGCCAATATATGGTGCTTTTCAGGGCGGATACATGTGCGAAATTCCGAAAAAGGCACCCAAAACGGCAGATGCCGCAAAACAAAGGCACCACTTCTTTTTTGAAAAGGGCACTTGTTCAGAAAAGGGGGGGGGGGGGTAAGTCCGTTAAAAAAGGCATGTAAGTGGTAAAAGGCAGTTTTTACAAAATATTGGGGGGTAAATATCCCCTTACCCCCCCCCCCCCCACGCTGGCTACGCCTATCACACACATATATAGCGATTTTTGATATACATTTTCAACAATAAAAATTATCGTGATGGATTGTCAAATCCCACCCCATCATTTTTATACAAAAATAAATAAACCATGTTTTTTTTTTTGCTTTATTGATTACAAATTAAAAGCTCAAGATTTATATTGATAATCAGGTTGTTGAGATGTGTCCTATTATCAAACAAAGCGGCCCTTTTTCACTTTAGAGAACAAGAAGTAAAGAAACTTAAATGAAATCGACCTCGGAAATCAACCCAAAACACGTAAACGTAGTGAATATTTAGTTTATTACAGCCCCATCTTTTTTTTTCCCCTGGAGTTTTGCCCCGAAGAAAATATTGCTTTAAGGCTACAAAGGTTATTCACTTGTGAATAAGCCGCCGACCAAAACAATCGGCCCACGTTTAGTCTTTTGTTTGTAAAATACGCTTCATAACCTGGAACTTTAGACATTTCTAGTTTATATTTATTTAATTTGTAGCCTGACATTTATTTGTTTCTTGCAGTGTACAATGCATAGTCCTCACCTCCGTTTTTTTAGGCTTGATAATATAGGAAACCCGAACCGGTCTACTAGCAGCAGTGTAGCCAGAGTTCCCACCATGGGGGATTGGTGGTACAAGATGTTATTCCAGTGGGAGGGAAGGGGGGGCAAAATTCTGTTATACCTCTTAATCGCATGGTCATTTATTGGAATTAATTATTTCCGAGGGGGGGGGGGGACTGCGGGACATTATGTTCTACTGGTGCGTGTAAGCCCAAGTACCTTACACCACCCGACCCCACCTGGCTACGCCGCTGTCTACCAGCAGGGCAGATTAGATATATCTTTTAAGCAAATTAAAGCGGCCACGTCAATTGGGAAAAAAAACTATTATTTTAAAACGAATACAATAGACTATATGACTGTTGTAAAATCAACTAAGTATCCTCTTCCTCTTGATGGAAATATTAATGGAAAGGAGAACAACAGAACCCTGGCATTAAATAAACGCCCCCCCCCCACATCTTGATGCCACCTTACCGTAAATTTGGGGTATTGGGGATCCGCCGTAGGCTGCCCAGGGTGGTCAGGAGGTAGAGGGATGCATAGGCGTAGGCAGCGGTGGGGGGTGATTTACTCCCGCCCCCAATATTTTGTAAAGAGTGTCCTTTTCCATTGAAATGCCCTTATTTCACCACCGCTTACCACCCAATAATTTGTAAAGAGTGCCCTCTTTGTTAAGTGCCCTTTATAAAAAGAAGTGGTGCCCTTTTTTGTGTGATATACCGTTTCGGATGCCTCTTTTTTTTAAAAGCACGCCTGTATCGCCCAGAAAAGCACCATTTTATTGTCGGTTATAGTGTTCATAATTGTCGGTTGTAAACAGCGCCCCCCTCGACAGATGGTACCAGCGTAACCACCAACCCCTCCCCCCTGCTTTTTGATTTTACGGCGGCTAAATGTCCGGTGAAAAAATGTGTCTATATTTCACCACGGATGTTCGAAAACATTTTAACCCCCGACTCAATAAATATGACCGTGCTACGCCACTTTTTGCTTCGGCTATTGAATGTTGGGATTTTGATGAGGAAAGAGGTATGTTGTATACGGTTGGTTCCAAACAGTTGGGTGAATTTGGGATTAGGTGTTGGTTGGGCAAGTGTCAAGATTGGGGTTGGCATATTTCTGTGTTTGGTTTTGGCATAGAGGTCTTGTTCAATAAGCAGAGAGGGGGTTTTGCAGGTGCAAGGTCAATTGCATGCCGAGAAGGTGGTCTGTTCGAGCGCGCGTGTGGATGGGGGTAGATCAATGATTATAATAAAGTTGCCTTTGGGATCGAATGGGATGAGCAAAATAAGTATATTTTCACCGTTAGAGGGCGGCAACTGTACATGAACCGGATATTATGCACACACAGTATATTCACGTTCTTTTTTTCTTTTTTCTTTTTCAAGCTAAATTCATTTCATCTTCACTTTGTTATCATAAATATAGACTGCATAACCTGACTACAAAATATATACTTGCCACCAAATGCGTGGTTCCATTAAAATCACGAAGCGCAAAACAAACACTGATTAAATCACTTAAGACCGGTGTACGTCATTATTCTATCCACCAATCAGAGTTAGTCACCCAACAAGTCGGTGACCACAAGTAAGTGGTCTGTGATTGACAGATGCCAATCACAATCCATATATTTGAATGTGTCACCGACATTCATACGATCATTCCACTAATTGGATGTGTATATTTGAGTGTCGGTGATACAAGCTTCGGGTTTAACGTGTGGCAATGTAACATCATTTTCGTCTCATCAACATGAAGCGGGTCAGTGATGTGTGATTGACAGCGTGCAGGGGCCAATCGCAAACCGGGCATGCAAGTTCCTCAGTCACTGCTCGGGAAATCGACGTCAATATTTAAGTCACAAGCTGCCGGCTAATTCCTCACAACGACCGCAGCTCATGTCCACTTCCAGACGACAACCCGAGAGAACTGTTTGCAAGATCGAACAAGAATTGCACGGTGAGTGTTTGAAACAGTCTTTTACGATAATTCTGCAAACTTTGGGATTGATCTTTTGTGATACATGATATTGACACAATGTGCTTATAGCCAAAACAGTGCGCTGTAAATATTTCCGACCATGATGATTCCATTTCCATACGGTTGTTCGATAACTTATCATGCGATATTGGTGCTTGAATCATAACCAGGTATTATGATGCATAGACTACAGCTGAATAAGCTGTAGTCTGAAAAGTTGATGCGTATTCAGACCAAAATTTTGTGAGGCCAAAAGCAGGCAATAATATAGCTAAGAGCAAATACATGTGTATAGTCACGATTTTTTGTATTTGTTCGGGATTCCTGTCTGACAATATTTCAGCTTCTACTTACACCCTCGACGCATTTTAATTGTTCTAAATACTGAATAGTGAAAAAAAAAATATAAATTCCTGGAAGTTTTGTAGTTTTATTGTCATTCAGATTCGCAAGTTTTCCAGTCAAACCTGGCTGTAGGTTTTTCAAGAGTGTATTACATCAAGTTCCTTATTGTTATTGAAGTTCATGCACTTTCACAATTGTGTCAGATGATACATTTAAACCTGTTCGTATTTAACGAAAGAAATCTTGCGAAAGCTCGACCGCCCATAATATCACTATGATCAATCACCTCCTTTATTTTCTCGCTAGTTTTCCCTGTTTATTGTCAAACCTGAAATCCCGATGCGATGCACTCACCTTTTTCCACCGGAAATCACTCTAGCTAATACAGTATAAAAGGTTATGCGGAAGTTGGCCACGGAAAAACATTTAAAGGAAATCTTGACATCTGAAACATCCTGTTCTATGTTGTGTTATTGAAAATTCGGATAATCTCAATACCTTTTGCGTAATGTGTATTTTAAACTGTGTCTTCAAACCATTTCTGTTTGATCACTACATGGGTGCAGGCCAGCAAATCAGGTCGAAATTGCCTTCGCCGGCAAAATCACGAACTGCATGCCCTCAAATTCTTCAGAATTAGAGCATTTTGAAGGCCGTGAACTTGATTTTTTTTTTAAAGAAGAAGGTTTGAAGCCGTGCAGAGGACTGCGAGCTCGTATTTCTGTGAAATGTGGATAATGATTCGTCCCTAATGGCTCTATTTCGCAATGGAGCGTAGGCGTCCATTTTCAAAATGGCGATGGGCTTCAGGACTGCTTTTAGGGGTGATCATCTTTGATCACCTAGATGATTGAACCACAGAAAAATGAACAGAAAATTAAAGATGGTGAAATAATCTTTAATTTGATGTGTGTTTCACCTCAATTCTTGAAGTGGGGACATAAAACTTTTAACATGGGGTCTATTGAAATGCATTACTGGTCTGCAACGATAGGTCTAAGCGTTATTTTCAAGCGTTGCAGGATAAAAGTGTCAATTGTCAGAATAGACTTTCGGGCGCAACGAACAAATCGGATCATGATCACACACATTTTATTCATGTTTAAATTGTCCCCCGGACATGCAAACAAAACAGAAACAGGAGAAAAAAAAATTAAAAGAAAAAGAAGAAAGAGGTGCGAATATCATATTGTTGTTAATTTAATTGGTTGGGGTGCAAATGTCCCTGGACACCCTCAAAAATGTATCAATCGGGAAAATGATATGGGGGGGGGGTGTGCTTTGTCCTCCTCTACACACAACAAATCCTGGCGACGCCCATGGCTGGATACATTTGTAGAATCATGTTAAGAGTTGAGGTTTGCACAAATTATTCGAGCGTCTATTTCGATTTTGCATCTTCCCTTTAAAAAAAAGCAGATTTCTTGTCCTAATTTTACCCGGTTCTTCATATTGGTTAATGACGAAACACGAGCGAGATTTTTTCTTTCATGTTGACGTACATACATTCAGTTTCGTAAAACAAACCTCCCCCCCCCCAAAAAAAAAAGAGAACTAAAAGAACTAAAAGAGAGATATGCATGCAAACTATAGAAACAAGATTGAAGACTGCATTAACCGTTTATCGTGATGGCGATAACAAAATGAATTTGATTGATTTCGAGTATCTTTTTAATTATCTCATTATTTCCACAGAGTGATTACAAGTAACAAACTGGTTCATATGGTCTAAATATGAAAAAAAGTATATTTTGGCGCAATAAACCTCATTTTGGACGTGTGCTCAAAATGTCATTCTTTCTATAATCTAGCCACCTAACAGTGTTCCTGTCATGTTTCCTTCCCTGACAATTAAAACAAAAGTGTGTAAATTGCTTCATGAAATTTTATCAAAAGTCATGTCATTTTATCATTTGTTTTAACACTGCCACATAATATTTTCAAGGGCGAATCCTGAGAGTTTATTGCCGGGCGAAGTTTGAGCCGGGAGAAAGGGTGAGGGTGGAAGGGCTCTCTCAATCGAAATTTGCCTTTTTTGATAAATATTCGGTCACTGCCTGGGGAGGGCGCCCCCTCCGCACCCCTAGAGCCGCCACTGATCTGGCTAAACTACCGAATTTTATTAAACATGTATGACTTTATTGAACTTAAGCATGAAGTTGAATTCCCGAGCTCGACTGAAATCCAAAGCAAAATATATTCAATACAAATACGTCAATTGCCTACTTTTTTTAAGCGTATAGTGGAGATACCCTTAAATAATTTGAACGTTCGCTAAATTCAACTGGGTTTGAGAAGGCTTACACGTTTGTATGCGAATTAGATGGAAAATGTTCACACATATAAAGTAAGGTGTGAAATTGGACGGGAAAAACATATTTAAATGAAGAATATCCGGTTTTAAAAACTCAGATAATTATGCTTTCAAAAAGATTCAATGACTTACTTGTGCCTCAAAAATACACAGATTTTTTTTTTGTATAATGAATATGAACAAAGGCTTTCATGAAAGCGTTTGAATCAATTTAATGTTGATTTCCGGGAGCATTCAGGTTCCAGAGAAATATGTCACAAAGCGTCATTAAAACATGTTGCTTTTTCTGGGCGTATTCGGTCACGAAAATGCAAATAATCTTTCACCATTGTTTTTTTTGTGAATAATTGTTCCTGGTTTCGAATGATTATTGATCAAAGTGAAAAAAAAACCTCAAAGTTGTATTAAAATCAATGATTAAAGTGTTTCTTTCTTTACTCAAGCATAAACGTTACCGGTTTTCTTTGTTTATTATTTTTCAGCCTACAGTGAACTAATTTTGATCTCTTCTTGGACCTGATCTTTAAGACTTCAAGACCGAACCATCGAGGTCGGTTTATGTAACATGTTTATCGTTTCGTATTGATTTTTGTTTTGGTTTATAAATAAGCCCTTTATTCTTTTCTTAACAGATGAAGATCTGCGTGGCCACCATTCTGTCAATCGCCCTCCTTCTGGGTAACTCTGTCAAGCTCCGAGCTTCCGTTACTGGGCCGGTTCCCTCGGACGGTGATGGTCCTGCGTCTCAGGTGTGTCAGCAGTGCTGCCAGGGACCTGCTGCAATACCCGGCATACCAGGTCTGCCTGGTCCAGTAGGACCGATGGGGCCGTACGGTCAGCCGGGGTCAAAGGGCGATGCAGGTCAGCAAGGTGCGATTGGCCCTATTGGACCTATGGGTGATCGGGGAGCAACTGGGAACACTGGGTTTAAAGGTGATGATGGGATTGGTCTGCCCGGCAAGAAAGGTCCGAGAGGGCTACCTGGTGTTGTCGGAGGAACTGGGGAAACTGGTGTCAAAGGTCAGAAGGGTGAACCAGGGGAGACACCAGACGACTCCAACCAGCGGGTGGCATTCACCGTGGTGAGGACGAGCCACTCGGATACCTCTACGAGTCACGACACCCGTTTGCCATTCCAGCAGGCCGAGACGCTTCTGCCGGGTACCAGCTTCGATCTCGAGACCGGCACGTTCACCTGTAGTGTGCCGGGCACTTACGTATTTGCCTTTTCTGTTCTTAGGCTAAGCAACAACGTTTACCTTTACGTACATCTTGTTAAAAACGACTACAAGGTAATCACTACCTTTGGTACATCAAATCAACTTGGTCAGTTGTCTGGAACCGCGGTGATGGTCCTGCAGCGAGGAGACACTGTGTATATTACCATGTACGGTGGGGCGCAAGGTGGTTCCACCTATCACTACACCTCATTCAGTGGCTTCCTCCTTTTCTCCGAATAAATAAATATTTCACGTAATAAAATTAAATAAATATAATGAGATCACAACGCATAAATATACAGGAGCAGTGCTACACTACGCTTTCCATTTTGCCAACACAGTAACCAATGAATTAAAAGAAAAAAATGTTCAATGTCATTATAATAAGAAAGATAATTGATTCTTAATACAAAGCATTTTACATTCAAGTATCAAAACTACGTAAAAAACGTTAATTTAAAAGAAGTTAAATATATGACTTTTGAAAAAGAAGGTTTTAGATGCGATTGAAAAACACTTCAAATGCATTATTTTTCGCTAAAATAACGTGGAAGTCTGCACGGTCACTATATGCCTTGCCAGGCTTTGGACGAACTTTAGGAAGGTTAAACTGAACCCCATCACAGCTTTTAGTGCGAATGTTAAACGCATGAACTGATATTTACTCTGTGAGGTACCGTAACGCTGCCTCACCATGGCGGATAAGTTTGAAAAGTACCGAAAAATCTTGAATTCATTCCGCACCGTAACCAAGAGCCAACGTAGTTCCTGTCGTATTGGCATACGACCCTTCCTTCTGCATATATGTTGTCATTTCTTAAACTGGTAATCGTATGAAAACAAAACATAAACCGTTACAATAGTCTGTCTGGGAAGTAACAAATGCATGTATTAAAAAAATATATATATATATATATATTTTTTTTTTCATTTGCATTTCGCATACCGTATACAGCCAGAGATTAAATGAAGCCTGGTGATATCATTTATTTATCCTCGGAAACTTCTTTTCTTAAAAAACAACAACAAGAGTTTCAAATTGCGCCACAGTGAACCAAGAACTCTCAACTTTTGTTAAACACCTCATTTTGTATCCCATGTTATACATGTATAATTGAGTTTTTGTTTCATGTGAAAAGTTGAGTTTTAGAGCTTTCACTATGATGAAATTGTTTACGATTTAATGTAGTTTGAGTTGATAATGTGACACTATATAAGCAGATTACGCAATTATGATTATATGGTATATAGTTGATTCTAAGACACATTTTTTTTCCAAGTATACCTTTGAGGATGTGCTCTGTTTATAACAGCTTAACTAATTTCAGCACAGAAATTAATCATATAACATGTAATCAGAATCGAATATAAATACTCGAAAACTGTATTTTGAACATAACTTTAATTGATCATCCCTCACGATGACTGCGTAACATTATGAGATCTAATATTATGTGGAAACTGTCAAACAATGAAATAATAATACATGTTTGACCGAAACAAATATAGTATCTTAAACGCGAAAAATACAAACCGAACGAAAACAGAAAGTCAACGTCCAAGAAATATGACACACTCTTTTTTTTACGGCCGGACAATAACCCGAGCCTACCAGGCCCAGATGTTTTAAGTTGTAAGTTCGGCCAGTAATCGGTCTTGATGTATTATTCATGAGGACATTCTATTTCGCGAGAAACCGTCGAACAACTAATGCAAGTTTATTCCGAGAAAGGGCGCGCGAAATTAAACTAGTGTTAAGTTCCATCATTAGAGGGGGCACCACAAAGCAAGCAACTGCCAAGCCCCCATTGGCAAAAACCATAAGCTTAGTTGAGGAATTATTTGCACACGGTGTTTCGGCAAACCTTTCATTATTTGTTTACCAAATTGAACTCAATGTACAAGTTACCTAGATTGTTATGCGGGTAATGAAGATACCCTGTAACATTTTTATATTTTCGCTAAACTCAACCGGGTGCGAAAACACTTGCCCATGTTTAAGTGCATTTGAAAGAAAGTTTTGCATTTTTGAATGAGCGGGGGTGAGATATTGGACTAAAATTTGAATGAAGATGCTGCTTAAAAACTCACATAATTATGTCTTCTACAAACATTAATGTGATAATAATAATAATAATAATAATAATAATAATAAGCAAAGATTTATATAGCGCCCAATCCATCGAAAAAACAATGCTCCAGGGCGCTTACAGAGTAACATATAGAAAATCCCTTTAAACACAAAGTAATTATTAGAATTAACAAGAAAAATGTAAAAATCAGTTTAAAATCAGCATGAAATTACAAACAAAAAATGACAAGTAAATATAGAAATATACAATATTTTAAATTCCAAAGGTAAGTAAATGTAAAACAGACCAGCTGTGACCGCATATTCACTAAAATGTGTGTTAAAAGAGACATACACCAAAACTTAATTCCTAAAGAAAATTAAGAATGGGAAATAAGTGCTAAAATAAACCTTCAGGGGATAGTAAAAACCACAACAACTACAAATACATGTGTCTATAAGATCATAAAAATGCCTTTCGAAAGAAATAAGTTTTCAGCCCGGATTTAAAAACATCGATACTTTCTGTTTCCCTGAGGCACGAGTTCAGCTGGTTCCATAATTTAGGGGCAATGGCGGAAAAAAGCTCTATCCCCAAATGTGCATAATCTGGTGTTATAGTGCTGTGGTCTGGTTTTATCACATGACAATCGTGTGTTTCTACGTGAACTGGAACAAGTAGTATGCAGTAATTCACTGAGATAGTCAGGGGCTAGACCATTTAAACATTTATGAACTAAGAGACAAATTTTATACATGATTCTATAATTCACCGGAAGCCAATGCAGTTTCATAAGTACAGGGGTGATATGCTCACATTGTCTGGTTCCTGTGAGAATCCTGGCAGCACAGTTTTGTACTCGTTGTAATGGTGCAAGTGTGGACTGGGGTAAACCTGCAAACAAGGCATTGCAATAATCAATCTTAGACATGACTAGCATGGTGATAACCTGCTCAGTGACAGAATAATTCAGGTATTGTTTTATCTTACTGATATTATGCAGATGGTAATATGCATTGCGAGATACCTCACGAATATGACTTTGCATGTTTAAATTACAATCAAAGATGACCCCAAGATTTTTCAACTGTTTGGAGGATGTAATACAGTGACCTCCAATATCAATGTCTACAGCAGAAACTTTCTTCAGGTTCGTAGTCGTGCCAACAACAAGAACTTCGGTCTTGTCAGTGTTTAGTTTCAAGAAGTTGTAGGCCATCCACCATTTTATGTCGGTACAGCATTTCTCAATGACATTGACATTCGCTGCAGCGTCATCAGATGTCGGTGATGTTGAGATGTAAAGCATGGTGTCATCCGCGTAAAAGTGACAAGTCAGGCCATGCTTGCGGATCACTTGACCCATGGGCAGCATGTACACGTTGAACAACAGTGGTCCCAATACTGAACCTTGTGGGACACCAAACTTAAGCTGATAAGTTGCAGAACCTGTTTTGTTGTCTTTGCATATTCTGACAGTTTGGGATCTGTCAGAGAGGTACGATCTAAACCAGCGTAGAGTATCCTCCGACAAACCAATATGCGACTGAAGTCTTTGAAGAAGTATCTGGTGATCAAGTGAATCAAAAGCCGCGCTGAGATCCAGCATGACCAGGATAGCTACTTTGCCCTGGTCAACACTTAGTAAAATGTCATTCTGGATGCACGTGAGAGCAGTCTCCGTCCCGTGGCATCTACGGTAGGCGGATTGATAGGGCTCGTTCAGTTGATGATCAGACATGTATTGTGTCAATTGTTGAGCAACAACTTTCTCCAAGATTTTGGAGCAGAAGGACAAGTTTGTTATTGGCCTGTAATTTATTGGATCCTCAGCAGCGTCGTTTTTCATTTGTCGACGTTTGGGAATCGGTGTGACGGAGGCTGACTTTAATGCTCCAGGTACTACTCCATGGACAATCGACGAATTTATGATGGATGTAATTACTGGGGCAACAACCTGGGAACATGATTTAAGCAACTTGGTCGGAATTGGATCCAGATGACAAGATTTCGTAGGTGATGTGCGAACAATTTTCTCGACTTGGATCGATGAAACTGTTTTGAGTGAAAGTTTACTTTCCGGGCTGTGAGTAGGATATGCATCAACGTGACCCCGCAATACTGCGGAATCACGATGCACAGCCTCCTTGCAGATCATGCGTATCTTGTGAATTTTTGACTGGAAGGACTGGCTGAAGAGATGCGCGATCTCATCTGCTGAACCACATGAAGGTAGACAAGTTTCAGTTTTACGCCCCAGTAGATTGTCCAGCCCTTTAAACATGCGATTTCCATCACCTCGGCAGTCTCTAATGAGGTCTTGGTAGTAACTGCATTTGGCTGTTTTGAGAAGTCCGATGACCTTGTTCCGTTGATTTTTGTACAAGTCTCTGTCAATTGTAAGTTTCGTTGAGCGCCATCTGCTCTCTAGTCTCTTTCTCTTCGCTTTCTCCCTGCGCAGACCATCAGAGTGCCAAATTATTTTCATTCGATTTTAACATGTTAAAAGTTTGGTCTTAGAATTTAATTCTGATGAAATGATTGTTTACGATTTTATGCAATTTTAGTTATTAATGTTACACTATCAGAGCATTGTTAAAATGCAGTCATAATTCTATTGCAAATGATTATTTTATTGTACAAAAGATGTTGTTTATTTTCAAGTGCATTTACATTTCATAATATCTATTTGTTTAATAGCTTAACTAATTTAGTAATATCATGTGATAAGATATAGAATATAAATTCTAAAAAACAAGGTTTTGAAAACACTAGTTCTTGATAATGTGGGAACTGCATGCCCCTTGCAATACACTCTGGAAGAATGAAATTCGAATTCTCCGGAAAATAGAATTGCAAAGACACTTTGAATATTTACCCCAAAAAAAAAAAAAAAAATCGTTTGTCGTCGAAATGAGCGAGCAAATACCAATCTGGCTCTTGTGAACAAATGTCTTATTAAGTACTTAAATCAGTGATTATTATCAACAATTCTAGTCAATTTGATATTAAAAATGTTTGAACCAATTCAGTGAATTACTTTGTATTTCTGCATAGTTATTTTGTTGTTTTGTCGTCTTGAATTCGGGGTTCGTGTTCAAGGCCCGGTACAGATGTGTGTCGAGGGGGCTAGGGGTTGAAAATGGGAGGGGACAACAAAACTGATACCAATAGTTATTTATCTTTCAATAATTGAACAAGAGCAGTAAATATTACTAAGACGATGGCGTGGTCCACTCGTTTCATTTTTCCCACGGATTCTTGAAATATGATAATTAATAATTTGGGAGGCTAATCATCCTTACTCGCAGCTTGGGATGTTGAATTGCGATGGACGCGGCTACAACGTGGTCGGGACGTTGGCACGTGAAGGCGCCTATGGCTGCCGACCACATCGACCCATATATGACCATGGAGCACAGCCTGAGATCGAAAGTGTTTGATTTTTTCCGGAGGGAGGAAAACCGGAGGCCACGGGAAAAAAACCCTCGTGGCACAGGAGAGAACCAACGCACAACTCTACTCACACGTGATCCGCGGCCAGGATTCGAACCGTGGTCACCTTGGTGAGAGGCGAGCGCTTTTAATACGCACAAGTCACCCACGTCACCCAAAATGCTAGTTTAATGTAGTCAGGAAAAAATAATGAGAGAGGCTGGATAGGGTGAAAGTTGAACCCACGTCAGCTTACGTGCAGATATGTAAGGGGCAGGGTCGTTTGACAAGTGTAGCGGTGAGGTCTGAGTACCCGATTTAGTAAAAAAAAAAAAGGTCTGCGCATTCAACAGGCGGCCAGCTCCTAATTCAGACGGCGTAGTACGGACGTTCTGTCCTCTTTGCCTCTAATTATAGCTGTCCCACCCCCCCGTGATTTTCAAATATCCGATGGCAGATTTATTTCAGTTAAAGAGGATGTGGAATGCTCGAAGACATTTCCGTCATTTTTCGGGTATATGTAGCCTAAGGTGTGATGAAATAAAAACGACTATTGTTTCTGTCATGAAATGAGTACAAAAGGTACTTTGAGAGCTGTTTTTCAGGTCCAGTTTCGACCCGAACGTGCAACCGTGTAAAAGTCGTCGTCGCGGGCAGCAAACAAAACACAGTAAATCGTGACGTAATAAACAGGACTCGTGTATGCTACTGTGCATCGGGAGTCCTGTTTATTACGTCACGATTTACTGTGTTTTGTTTGCTGCCCGCAACGACGACATTTACACAGTTGCACGTTCCAGACGAAACTGGACCTGAAAAACAGCTCTCAAAAGTACTTTTTGTACTCATTTCATGACAGAAACAATAGTCGTTTTTATTTCATCACACCTTAGGCTACATATACCCGAAAAATGACGGAAATGTCTTCGAGCATTCCACATCCTCTTTAAAATATTATTGCTGTACGTTCAAATCGTGGTCAAACTCACGGTCCCGGCCGGATGATGAGAAACAATACGTCACTTCAAACTCAGTGGCGTAACCTGGAAAGCTAGGACGGGCGTGCCTCACCACTCAGCCTGCCTGGGATTCGAGGTAGGCGCTTAACTCTTTGAATGCTTCCTCCAGAAAATGATAAGTCTTAATTAAGGTCCCTTTAATGAACCACGCCAATGAGTAATACTTCGCAGCGTAATATCTCTCAAAAATACTAGGTTTGAAAACGACACACGCTAAACAGGTATAAGAATATGTACTGTTTTGAATTGTGGGCAGTATTGTTCCGCTAGAAATCAGGCACACTCAGGGGCACACTTAGTGATTATTTTGGACTTTCGGTAGAATATGGGCCACCGTCTTTTCAAACGTTCTCAGTAGGTATTCTTTAAGGCTGGCCTATTTTAGCGGGGAAAACTGCTAGTTGTCATCAGCATAAAATTGATGAATGAATATTACTAAAAACAGTGCCACTCGATAGTTTACCAAACGAAAAACAAATGTCACGACACGACTGTTAAATAAGCACCCCTTTCTCTACCTCAGCATATTGGTTTGGGTTCCGCTGTTGGCTGCCCAGGGTGGTTAGGAGGGGGAAGGGATGGTGGGGGTAGGGGTTCAATATGGGGATTCGTGCTTGGCTTGGAGATCAGGCTATTGAAGGCTAGTGTTTCCTAAGGAAAGAAGTTTGTTACACATGGTAAGATCCAAACAGTTGGGGTAAGTTTTGGATTAGGTTAGATCAGGCGAGGGTCAAGATTGGCGTTTCCCTAATTATGTGTTTGGTTTTTGGTATAGGTTGGGCTCAATAAGCGGAGGAGGCGGGGAGGGGGTTCTGCAGGTGCAAGGTAGTTTGCATGCCGAGAAGTTGGCCGGGCCGAGCGCACGTTGAATGGTTATAATTAAGTTGCCTTTGAGAACGGCGGGGTTCTGCAAAATAAGTGTACTTCATCGTAAAAGGGCGGCAACTGTACATGGACCTGTTATTATGCACACAATATATTGAAGTCCTAATTACTTTTTCTTTTCAAGCTAACTACTGACTACAAAATACTAGCCACCAAATGCGTGGCTCCATTAAATAACACGAAGCGCAAATTCAACACTGATTGAATCACATATGGCCGGTGTACGTCATTATTCTATCCACCAATCATAGTTAGTCACCCAACAAGTAGGTGACCACAAGTGAGTGGTCTGTGATTGACAGGTGCCTATCACAATCCACGCGTTTGAATGTTTCACTGACATCCCTACGCTCATTCCACCAATCAGATGCGGCTATATCAGTGTCGGTGATACAAGCTTCGGGCTTAACATGTGACAATGCAATATTAACATAATTTCCGTCTTATTAATATGAAGCGAGTCAGTGATGTGTGATTGACAGCGCGCAGGGGCCAATCACAAACCGGGCTTGCAAGTTCCTCAGTCACTGCTCGGGAAAATCGACGTCAATATTTAAGTCACAAGCTGCCTGCTCAATCCTCACAACGACCGCAGCTCATGTCCACGTCCAGACGACAACCCGAGATAACTGTTTGAAAGATCGAACAAGAATTGCACGGTGAGTGTTTGAAACAATCTTTGACGATAATTCTGCAAACTTTGGGATTGATCTTTGGTGATATATGACATTGACACAAATTTGCTCATAGGCAAAACGGCGAGATATAAATATTTCCGACCATGATGATCCCGTTTCCTTACGGTAACTCGATAACTTATCGATATTGGTGCTTGAATCATAACCAGCTATAATGTTGTATAGACTATAGCTGAATTAGCTCTTAGTCTGAACAGTTGATGCGGATCCAAACCAACATTTTGCGAGGCCAAATTGTCAGACAATACAAGCTATAGAATAAAAATCGTGTTTTTTTTTTTCTATTTTGTTCGGAATAAGGAATTCCTGTCTGGCAATACTTCTACTACTACTTACATGGTGCACTCTCGACGCACAGTAATTGCCCAAATACTGAATTGTGAAAAACAACACTATGAATTTATGGAAGTTTTATAGTTTTTATTGTCATTCAGATTCGCCAGTTTTCCAGTCAAACCTGGAGTGTATTACATCAAGTTCCTTTTTGTTATTGAAGTTCACGCACTTACACAATATTATGCAGATGAAAACTTTACACCTGTTTGTGTTCAAATAAAGAAATCTTGTGGAATCTCGGCACTTGACCCATAATATCAGTATGATCAATCACCCCCTTTATTATCTGGCTAGTTTTCCCTGTTTATTGTATTAACCATATTAATCCCGATGCGATGCGCTTAGGCCTACATTTTTTCCGGCAATCACGAATTCAGGATTAAAGGTTATGCGGAAGTTGACCACAGAAGAACGTATAAAGGAAATTGGGACATCTCAAACATCCTGTCTTATGTTGTGTTATTGAAAATTGGGATAATCTCAATACCTCGTGCACTTTGTTTTTCAACTGTGTCATTTCACTAGATTACAGTGCGCCATTCCGGTTTGATCACTCTATAGGCCTGAACGTTCATACTTTCAAGCATTGCACGATAAAAGTGTCACTGGTTAGAAGAGACTAGAGGGCGCAAATACAAACGGACCGGATCATTATTACACACACAATTTTATTCGAGTTCAAATTGCTTTATCTGGCTGGATTCATTTCTCGAAATCCTGTTAAGAGTTGATGTTTGTCCAAATTAGTCGGACCGTCTGCTGAGCTATCCGACTTCCACGTTTGAAGCATCAAATTTCCGTGGGCGTCGCAAAGGCCGGGGCAGGGGGGAGGGGCGCTTGCAAAACAAAAAGGAGAAAAAAGGGGGAATAAAGAGAGGCGTGAAATCATAATGCTGTTAATGTAATGGGAGTGGGGGAAAAAATGATCAATCGTGAAAATGCTGCAAAATAAAGGGATTTTGGGGAAAATGTGCTTCGGTCACTGCCAGAGGGTAGGGCGCCCCTCCGCACCCTGAATCAGCCACAGATCTTGCTACACTGCCTGATTTTATTGAAAATGTGTAACATTTTGTAAACGTATGCATGAAGTTGAATTCCCTAGCGGGACTGAAATCCAAAGCACAACAAATTCAATGCAAAGTAACGTCAATTGCCTACTTTTCTTACGCCTATATCGAAGATACCCTTAAATGTTTTGATCGTTCGCTAAATTCAACTGGCTTTATAAATGCTTGCCCGTTTTTATGCGTTTTTGAAAGAAAGTATTCAAATATTGAATGAGCAAAGTGTGCAATTGACGGGAAAAAGAGCTATTTAATTGAACAATTTGCTGTTTTAAAACTCACATAATTATGCTTTCACAAAATTTCAATGACTTATTAGTGCCTAAAAATTGCTAACCCTTGTTTGGTAAAATGGAATGCTGGTGCTATGGAGCATTCAGTTCCCCCAAAAAACTTCATAAAGCGACATTAAAGCATGTTGCTTTTTTCTGGACGTATTCGGCCAGGAAAATACCGGTCAAATAATAATTTGTCCCTTATTTATTAGTGTATAATTGTTCATGTTTTAGAATGATGATTTGTCAAAATAAAAAAAGCTCACAATTTAATTCAACCGGTTTCGTTGTCTTTTTCAGCCTACACTGAACTCCTTCTGAACTTTTCTTGGACCTGATCTTCAAGTCTTCAAGAGCGAACCATCGAGGTCGGTGTGGGGATATTGCGACGCCCACGGAAATTTGATGCTTCAATATCAGCGAGCAAAAGTAATAACCAGCCCAATGTGTGGATTGCCCACAGCCACAGTTGTCATTGCAACCCGACTTTTCATGAAATTGTAACCCCTTGCCCCCGGACAGGCCACTGCCATTATCACACCGAACACATTGTGTGAATAATGATTTTTCAACAATTATTATGTAGTCATACATGTTTTTTTTAAGATAAATTCTTCAGTTTATGTAACATGTTTATCGTTTCGTATTGATTTTTGTTTTGGTTTATAAATAAGCCCTTTATTCTTTTCTTAACAGATGAAGATCTGCGTGGCCACCATTCTGTCAATCGCCCTCCTTCTGGGTAACTCTGTCAAGCTCCGAGCTTCCGTTACTGGGCCGGTTCCCTCGGACGGTGATGGTCCTGCGTCTCAGGTGTGTCAGCAGTGTTGCCAGGGACCTGCTGCAATACCCGGCATACCAGGTCTGCCTGGTCCAGTAGGACCGATGGGGCCGTATGGTCAGCCGGGGTCAAAGGGCGATGCAGGTCAGCAAGGTGAGATTGGCCCTATTGGACCTATGGGTGAGCGGGGAGTACCTGGGAACACTGGGTCTAAACGTGATGATGGGATTGGTCTGCCCGGCAAGATAGGTCCCAGAGGGCTAACTGGTTTTGTTGGACGAATCGGAGAAACTGGTGTTAAAGGTCAGAAGGGTGAGCCAGGGGAGACACCAGACGACTCCAACAAGCGGGTAGCATTCACGGTGACGAGGACGATCAGCACGGATACCTCTACGAGTCACAACACCCGTTTGCCCTTCCAGCAGGCCGAGACGCTTCTGCCGGGTACCAGCTTCGATCTCGAGACCGGTACGTTCACCTGTAGTGTGCCGGGCACTTACGTATTTACGTTTTCTGTTCTTAAGTATAGCAACAGCGGTACCCTTGTGATCAATCTGGTTAAAAACAACCACAAGGTGATAACCACCTATGGTCAAGTAAATCAACGAGGTCAGTTGTCTGGAAGCGCGGTGCTGGTTCTGCAGCGTGGAGATAACGGTGTATGTTACCATGTACGGTAGGGCGTATAGTGATTCCACCTATAACTACACATCATTCAGTGGCTTCCTCCTTTACCCGGAGTCAATTAATTAATTAATAAATAATCACTACGCATAAATATACAGGAGCAGTGCCTCCCCCCAACAAAATGTTTGGTTTTTATTTTGTCGAAACAATAACCAATGATTTAACAGAAATAATGTTCAATATAATAATAATAACCTATGGGTACCATTAACAGGTATGACAAAAATGATTAATTTTAAATACATGTTTAGCATTGATATATCAAAACGGTTTACAAAACATCAACACTCCTTTTTTTTTAATCATTAAAAATTAGATAAAAATAAAACTCTAATTTTTAGAAGGAAATATTTTAAGCCCTTGATTGAAAAATTCCAAATTCATTAAATTTTCTCAATTAAGCTGAAAGTCTATTCCACAGATGTATACATGGTAAAAGCACAATCCCTGTATGCCTTGGTAGCCTTTGGACAAACTTTAGGGTGGCTGAACTTAACCCCGTCGCAGCTTTTATTGCGAATGTTAAACTCCTGAACTGATCTCAACTCGACGGATTATTCTGAAAACTAACACAAGATCTTGAATTCAACCCTTACCGTATTTATAACTAGGAGCCAATGTAGTTCCTGAAGTATGGATGCATGTCCGCTTAACGATCTATCTTCTTGGGATAACCAGTCGGACAGCAGCATTCTAAATATGTTGTCATTTCTTAAGCTGGTAATCATATGAATCAATAAAGAAGAAATAAAAATCTGTTCAGATAATCTAATCGAGAATTTAGATGCATGGTTGAATAAATAATGTATTTGCTTACATTTGCACCGCACAGTTCCGTATTGGCAATAGATTTACAATTTTGAGTGCTCGTTATAATTAGCTTTTCGTAGAAAAGTTTTGAGACATATTAAACAAGAATGCATTAAAATTGTTGACAACAATTATGTTTGTATCCACTGTGGCATGAAATATCGTTATAAATAAAGTTTTAATAAAAATGTGAACAAATAAAATATTTGAGAAAATATGTTATTTGTTCACTTTTGTTATGTAAACATGCATAATAAGTTATGACTTTTGTAAGACCTACATATTTCTGCACCGGTTGGGTTATTCTTAGTTGGGTGGAGACTCGCCCCGATATCATTAATCCTCGGAAAGATTTTGTTTCTTGCTGGAAAAAAAAAAAACAATTTGAAGGGCACCCTGGTATCGAATGTATTGTATATAAATGGGTGACGTTACGTACCTTTATCATATTGTGAACCACGGCCTGAATCGAAGTGTATCCCTATGTGATATAAAATGCGTTATTTCTGAAAAAAAAAAACTGTTTGCATACACTATTTGTAATTAGAGTTTAGTTCAAACTCAGCAAGTTTTGAGTTTGAACTGTAGTGTTGCTTTATTAATAGTATTTTGAAGTGGCTCATGATTTGATGTTACTTTGTAGAGATATTTGGCTATTTCCAACTCTGCTTTTCAGATGTTTGTGTACTCAATTTTTACAAGCAGAATATGCAATTATCAAAGACAAGTTATGAATGTATTTTATATTTTTTATGTTTTTACAGATGTTGGAAAAGTTTAAAAAGAGTCCGATACAAAGAAGTATAAGAACCAGAAAATGCCTTCAATTTGTAAATTTTGCAGTGTTCACAAAATAACATCTATATAAACAGCTGAAATTTGCACTGCATCTAACCATTTTTGTTGTATTTGTTTTTAAAGACCTCTTCTTAGCAGTATTTAAAAAGACTCAACGTGTGCCTTCTGGAAGAAGTATTAATATTAAGAATGCTGAACCTGACATAGCCAAGGGTGTAGACCTGTGTGTAACGAATGGTTTGTTTTAATAGCACCGTGAAGCTTTGGTAATCGATCGATAGGGCTACATCACTTTCGATATTAGCGATTTGTAATGTATTTTCTACTTAGTTCCTCACTGAAGTAACGTGCAGAGAAAGTTATCGTGATGGATTGTCAAACATTTAGCCCATCCCATCATTTTTGAAAGCTTGAACTTGCGAGTTTTTATGTAGCAAATAAACCATGTCTTTTCCCATTTTTTTAATTTATTGGTAACAAATAAAAAAACTCAAGATTTATGTTGATAATCAGGCTATTTTTGTGACACGTGTCCTGTCATCAAATAAAAAGCCCATTGCAACGACTACAAAGGAGAAAAATAGGCGGGATTCGTTGTCATGTTTTGGGACAACAAAACGGCCCCTTCTCACTGTAGCGAAAAAGAAGTAAAGAAACTTAAATGAAATCCACCTGGGAAATTAACCCAAAACACGTTAACGTGGTAAATACTAAGTTTATTACAGCCCCATCTTTTTTTTTTTCCACGAGATTTGTTTCTAGGGCTACAAAAGTTATTCTCTTGTGCATGAGACGCCGACCAAAACAATCAGCCGTTTTGAATGCTCCGAGGAATAAAATAGAGTAGATAACAAACGTTGATTCTTTTGTTTGTGAAATATGCTTCATAACCCGGTGTCATATGAAAATCGGACTCGTATAAAAATCGGACTCTTTTTCCCTCTTACTGGTTAAACCATCTCAAGTGACCGTTCCCTCTCCTAATTATCTATGCATGAGCATGCGCAATACCACCAATGAGTCCGTATTTCATAAAACCTAAATACATGCTACATCGGTACTGCTGATATTTTCTAGTTTTTATTTATTTAATTAATTTGTGGCCTGACATTTATTCGTTTCTTGCGGTGTAGACTGCATGGGTCCCCACCTCCGTTTTTTTAGACTCCATAATATAGGAAACCGGAACCGGTCTACCAGCAGCAGTGAAGCCATGGGGAGGGGGGAGCTGCAAGATGTTACAGTGTGAGGGAGGGAGGGGCAGTTTCTGTTATACCTAATAACCGCATGGTCAATGGGAATTATTTATTTCGGGGGGGGGGGATGGGGCGACTGCAGGACATTTCTTTTTCTATTTGTGTGTGTAAGCCCACCCCTTACACCCCTACCCCAGCCTCCCCACTCAACCTGGCTACGCCGCTGTCTACCAGCATCTTTATAGCGAATTAAAGCAGCCACATCAATTGGGGAAAAATCAATTATTTTACAAGAGCTACAATAGACGACAGGACTGTTGTAAAATCGATTTACTTATCCTCTTCCTCTTAATGGAAATACTAATGGAAAGGAAAACAACAGAGCCCTGGCATTCAATAAACAACCCCCCCCACCCCCGGTCTCGAGCCGCCTTAGCATACATTTGGGGTTCGGGATCCGCCGTGGGTGGAAGGGATGATGAGAGCGGGGGTTCCTAGGAAGATTCGTTCAAAGGCTATTGAAGGTTGGGGTTTTTTTAAGGAAAGAAGACTGTTTCAAATGGATGGATCGAAACAGTTAAGCTTTGGAATGGATTTGGTTGGGCGAGGGTCAAGATTGGGCTGGCATAATCTGTGATTGGTTTTGGTATAGGTTGGGCTCAATAAGCGTGGAGGTGGTTCTGCAGGTGCAATGTCAATTGCATGCCGAGAAGTTGGTCTGGCCGAGCGCGCGTTTGACTTGTGGATGGGGATAGATGAATAGTTATAATTAAGTTGCCTTCGGGAACGGCTGGAGTCTGCAAAATAATTATACTTTCAGGGCGGCAGTTGTACATGGACCGGATAATGCACACAATATATTCAAGTTCTATTTACTTTTTTGAAAAGCTGAATTCATTTCATCTTCGGTTTTTTTATCACTGCATAAGAATACTAGCCACCAAATGCGTGGCTCCATTAAATAACACAAAGCGCAAAACAAACACTGATTGAATCCCGTATGGCCGGTGAACGTCATTATTCTATCCACCAATCAGAGTTAGTCACCGAACAAGTCGGTGACCACAAGTGAGTGGTCTGTGATTGACAGGTGCCAATCACAATCCACGTGTTTGAATGTGTCACCGACATCCATACAATCATTCCACCAATTAGATGCGTCTATTTGAGTGTCGGTGATACAAGCTTCGGGTTTTACGTGTGGCAGTGTAACATTAATATCATTTCCGTCTCACAAATATGGAGCGAGTCAGTGATGTGTGATTGACAGCGCGTAAGGGGCCAATCACAAACCGGGCTTGCAAGTTCCTCAGTCACTGCTTGGGAAATCGACGTCAATATTTAAGTCACAAGCTGCCGGCTCACTCCTCACAACGACCGCAGCTAATGTTCACGTTCAGACGACAACCCGAGAGAACTGTTTACAAGATCGAACAAGAATTGCACGGTGAGTGTTTGAAACGATAATTCTGCTTACTTCGGGATTGATTTTTTTTTTTGATATATGATATTGGCACAAATGTACTTTTAGCCAAAACAGTGCGCTATAAATATTTCAGACCATGATGATCCCGTTCCTATACGGTAATTCGATAACTTATCATGCGATATTGGTGCTTGAACCATAACCAGGTATAATGTTGCATAGAATACCACTGAATTAGCTCTAGTCTGAACAGTTGATGCGGATTCAGACCACCATTTTCTAAGGCCAAAATCAGGCAATAATAGCTCAGAGCAAATAATCTCGGTTTTATATTTGTTCAAAATAAGGAATTCCTGTCTGACAATAGTTCCGCTATTGCCATCATAGTGCACTCTCGACGCACAGTAATTGCCCAAATACTTACTGGTTTATCTAGTTCTTGAAAAAAAAAAAACTATAAATTCATGGAATTTTTGTAGTTTGTATTGCCATTCAGGTTCGCCAGTTTTCCAGTCAAACCTGGCTGTAGGTTTTTCAAGAGTGTATTACATCAAGTTCCTTATTCTGATTGAAGTTCACGCACTTACACATTTTTTTTCAGATGACAAATTTAAACCTTTTTGTGTTCAAAGAAAGAAATCTTGCGAAAGCTGACACCTGACCCATAATATCATTATGATTAATAACCCGCGTTGTTTTCTTGCTGGATTTTCTTGTTTATTGTATCAGACATAAAATCCCGATGCGATGCGATCACAATTTCCGGCAATCACTGTAACTAATTCAGGATTAAAGGTTATGCGGAAGTTGGCCACGGAAGAATGTATCAAGGAAATCGGGACATCTCAAACATCCTGTCGTATGTTGTGTTTTTGAAAATTGGGATAATCTCAATACCTTTTGCACTTTTCGCTAGTTCACAGTGCGCCATTCCGGTTTGATCACTATATAGGCCTGAACGTTCATGGGTCATTCCATGTCAGACCAACGCACTTTTTTACCTCATGTCTTCTGATTTTGATAACAATTGCTGTGCTTGTAGGTCCTGATGAGCAATGAATGCACACAATTTTTAGCCCGATCCGACCTACCATGTGGTCAGGGCAGAAACCACAAAAACGGACATTTTTAGAGTAAAATACCACCTTTTTGGGTAGAAATATGTCAAACCATGTCAATTTTCATCGAATATATGCGAATTTGGTAGTAAAATAAAAAGAATTTGCATGCTCAAATCAACTCTTTTGTCAAAATGTTGTGAAAAAAATGTTGTCGTGACCTTTGATCCAATTTATGTAATAATGTATCATTCCGAAAATCAACGAAATGAAAATGACTGGATAGAACATGTGTTCCTCTATCAGAATCTACTAAAAATCAATTGGGGTCTTCAAAATTTTCAACTTTATGACTATTTTCGTACAGTTGGTGGGTTACAAATGAGTCAATTTATAGACTTGACATTAGAAATCCACCCACACAACTTACTATTCTTTTTCTAAAGGTACTTAAATTAGTCTTGGTTTGGGAATTTCTCATGTTCAGGGCTGATGAGGTCTAACCAGACTCATAATATAAATTATCAGCAGTGGCGCACCCAGGATTTTGCTTGGGGGGATTCATAGCTTTTTGTTGTCAAATTGACAACCTTGGAGGGGGGGGTTCAAGCCCCTCGATCCCCCCCCCCGATCCCCCCCCCCGTGCCACTGATAATTAGTTATCCCACGAGCGTGCTTGGAATATTGGAATATGAAACAATGCAATGCTGCTGTGACTCATATGCCACCCGACGCACTGCATTATCCCATGTTCCACGAGCCATAACGAATTTATCTTAAAGCAAACTTGACGTCGAATGCGTACATTGTACGTGGTGAGGGATGTAGGTTCATAGTGTATCGGCCCTTCAGCAGCAAATAAAAAGAACACAATACATACTTGTACATGTACAATCGATATCTGGGGCACAATATAGCTGTGCAGTATTATATCCAATCACACTGTTGTTGCTATACTTGTAGATGGACTAATCAGGGTCTAGGATTCAAGGTTGCTTAAAGATAATACTCAATATCGCAATCAAAGTTCGGGTGGCATATGGGTCACAGCAGCATTCCATTGTTTCATATTCCGAGCGCGCTCATGGGATAACCAATTATCAGTGACACCCCAGGGTGGGTGGGTGGGGGGGCTCAATTCACAGCGCACTCGTGGGATAACTAATTATCGTTGGAACCGATGGGGGGGGGGGCTCGAGGGCTGGACCCCCCCCCCCCAAGGTTGTCAATTTGTTTGTTTGATTTTGGGTTTTTTTTTTAATCTTTTACAGAAATTTGAAAACAAACAAATTATGAGCCCCCCTCCTAACACAAAAAAGCAAAATCATGGGTGTGCCACTGCTGATAATCTATATAATGAGTCTGGTTATACCTAATTATCCCTAAACATGAGAAACTCCCAAACCAAGATTAATTTAAGTAGCTTTAGAAACAGAATAGTAAGTTGTGCGGGTGGATTTCTAATGTAAAATCTATAAATTGACTCATTTTGTAACCTACCAACTGTACAAAAAAAGTCATAAAGTTGTAAATTTTAAAGACCCCAATTGATTTTTAGTGGATTCTGATAAAGGAAGACATGTTCTATTAAGTCATTTTCAGTTTGTTGATTTTCGGAATGATACATTAGTACATAAATTGGGTCAAAGGTCACGATAACATATTTAAAGTCACGTGACCTACTTTTCACAAAATTTAATTTTGACAAAAAAGTTGATTTGAGCATGTAATTCTTATTATTTTGATACCAAATTTGCATATATTTGATGAAAATTGACATGGTTTTGACATATTTCTACCGTAAGGATGGTATTTTACTCTAAAAATGTCAGTTTTTTGTGGTTTCTGCCCTGACCATATGGTAGGTCGGATCGGGCTTAAATTGGTGTGTATTCATTGCTCATCAGGACCTACAAGCACAGCAATTTTTATCAAAATCGGAAGACATGAGGTAAAAAAGTGCGTTGGTCTGACATGGAATGACCCTCATGCTTTCAAGCATTGCACGATACAAGTGTCACTGGTTAGAAGAGACTAGAGGGCGCAAATACAAACGGACCGGATCATTATTACACACACAGTGTAATTAAAGTTCAAATTGCTTTATCTGGCTGGATTCATTTCTCGAAATCCTGTTAAGAGTTGATGTTTGTACAAATTATTCGGACCGTCTACTTAGCTGTCCGACTTCCAAGTTTGAAGCATCAGCTTTCATGGGCGTTGCGAGAGGGGGGGTGGCATTGGGCGCTTGCTGCCCCCGGACATGCAAACAATAAGGAGAAAAAAAGGGGAAAAATAAAAAGACAGGCGTGAAATCATACTGTTGTTAATTAAATGGGAGTGGGGGCAAAACAAAAAAATCAATCGGGAAAATGCTGCAAAATATTAAATGGATGGGGGGATGTGCTTCGGTCACTGCCGGAGGGGAGGGCGCCCCTCCGCACCCTGGATCCGCCACTAATCTTGCTACACTGCCCGATTTTCTTGAAAATGTGTAACATTTTGTAAACGTATGCATGAAGTTTAATTCCCGAGCGGGACTGAAATCCAAAGCACATGTGATTTCGATGCAAAGTAACGATGCAAAACTTGCTGTTTTTAAAACTCACATAATTATGCTTTCACAAAATTTCAATGACTTATAAGTGCCTAAAAAAATGCTCATCCTTGTTTGGTACAATGGAATGCTGGTGCTATGAAGCATTCAGTTTCCCAAAAAAAAATTCACGAAGCGACATTAAAGCATGTTGCTTTTTCCTGGACGTATTCGGCCAGGAAAATACCGTTCAAATAATATGTAATTTTTCCATGATTTATTAGTGTATTATTTTTCCTGTTTTAGAATGATGATTTGTCAAAATAAAAAAAAGCTCACAATTTTATTCAAATCGATGATAACATTATTTCATTCCTTACTCAAGTTTAAACGCTGCCGGTTTTCGTTGTTTTTTTTCAGCTTACCGTGAACTCCTTCTGATCTTTTCTTGGACCTGATCTTCAAGTCTTCAAGAGCGAACCATCGAGGTCAGTGTGGGGATATTTAATTGATTCTATCATGACCGTGGAAAGAGCGCGCCGTCCCAAAATACCCTGATGTTAATGGGTCTTCTTTGCTAACTTTTATCAGCGGGCAAAAGTAATAACCAGCCCAATTTGTGGATTGCCCACAGCCACAGTTGTCATTGCAACCCGAATTTTCAAAAATTGTAACCCCGTGCCCCCGAACAGGCCACTGCCATTATCACACCGAACACATTGTGTGAATAATGATTCTTCAACAATTCTTTTGTAGTCATACATGTCTTTTAGACAAATCCTTCAGTTTATGTAACATGTTTATTGTTTCGTATTGATTTTTGTTTAGGTTTATAAATAGGCCCTTTATTCTTTTCTTAACAGATGAAGATCTGCGTGGCCACCATTCTGTCAATCGCCCTCCTTCTGGGTAACTCTGTCAAGCTCCGAGCTTCCGTTACTGGGCCGGTTCCCTCGGACGGTGATGGTCCTGCGTCTCAGGTGTGTCAGCAGTGCTGCCAGGGACCTGCTGCAATACCCGGCATACCAGGTCTGCCTGGGCCAGTAGGACCGATGGGGCAGTACGGTCAGCCGGGGTCAAAGGGCGATGCAGGTCAGCAAGGTGAGATTGGCCCTATTGGGCCTATGGGTGAGCGGGGAACTCCTGGGAACACTGGGTCTAAAGGTAATGATGGGCTTGGTCTGCCCGGCAAGATAGGTCCGAGAGGCCCACCGGGTCTTGTTGGAGCAGCCGGTCAGGCTGGTGTCAAAGGTCAGAAGGGTGAGCCAGGGGAGACACCAGACGACTCCAACCAGCAGGTGGCATTCACCGTGGTGAGGACGAGCCCCTCGGATACCTCTACGAGTCACGACACCCGTTTGCCCTTCCAGCAGACCGAGACCCTTCTGCCGGGTACCAGCTTCGATCTCGAGACCGGTACGTTCACCTGTAATGTGCCGGGCACCTACGTATTTTCGTTTTCTGTTCTTAAGCATAGCAACAGCGGTTACCTTGACATCCATCTTGTTAAAAATAACTACCATGTGATCACTACCCATGGTAACTCAAATCAACGTGGTCAATTGTCAGGTAGCGCGGTTCGGGTTCTGCAGCGAGAAGACACAGTGTATTTGACTGTGTACGGTCGGGCGTATAGTCAGTCCATCTATCACTACACCTCATTCAGTGGCTTCCTCCTTTACCCCGAATAAATAAATCAATTAACAAATTATCACCACACAAAAATCAAACAGTAGCAGTGCTGCAAAAATCAATTCGCTGTCCATTTCGCCGAAACAATAACTAATGAATCAAAAGAAATGTCATAATAATAATGACGACAAAATGTCGATAAGTAAGGTACCGTTAAACAGGTATGATAAAACTGGTTGATTATTAATACATGTATAGCATTGTAAATTAAAATATAAACACGGTTTACATGACAGTAAAACTAATTATAAAAAAAAAAATCACTAAAAATCAGATAAAAATAATACTTAATTTTTTTTCTATGAAATTAATTTAAGCTGTGATTTAAAAAAAAAAAAATCATAAATCTTTCTCCATAAGCTGGAAGTCTGTTCCACAGATGCATATATGGTAAAAGCACGAACACCGTATGCCTTGTCAGGCTTTGGACGAACTTCAAGACGGTTGAACTTAACCCTATCATAGCCATTAGTGCGAATGTAACACTCATTAATTGATATCAACTTGACTGATAAGTCTGAAAAGTCTAAGGATCTTGAATTCAACCCTTATGCATGTCTTCATGACGATTTATCCTTCTCGAGCAATTACAAGTCTTGCAGCAACATTGTTGGTATGTTGTCATTTCTTAGCTGGTAATCGTTTGAACCAAAAAAGAAGAAATAAACTGTTCCAATAATCTAATCGGGAACTAACAAATGCATGTATGAATAAATAATGTATTTGTTTACATTTGCACCGCACAGTTCCATATAGACAATAGGTTTTTAAAAATGTGACTGCTTGTAATTTAGCTTTTTTCGTAGAAGAATATTTAGAAATGTTAAATAAGTATGCTTTAAAACTGTTGACAACAGTTATATTTGTATCTACTGTGGAATTAAATATTTGTAATATAGTTTAATAAGGGTGAGTCGGAAAAACGGAACCCACAAACCCCAAATACTGTATTTCATATTTAAAAACATATGAAGCCCCGAAAATAATAATGACTTGAAAGCCAATTTCATAAACTACTATTAGATGAAAATATTACTGAAATTGCTGAATCCTTTCAAACAATATCGCCATTTAAACACAATGATAATAAAACCTCTTTCGTTTAAAAATGCAATTTTAAAAATCGTCCTCACAATTTTCTTTAAACATCACCACCGATAAAACCTCACTAAAAGTTAAAAATATTCAACAAAGTCCTTTTGAAGGTCCGTCTTTACAAAAAGTAGATGTCATAAATCATATTGTTTGCCTTACCAGGGTTGTTAATAAAGATTTTGTGTACTACAGTGACAGTTGTTGAAACAAGAAATGTGTCGTTTTCTCTGTTGTTCCAAACAGTAAATAAATACACAATAAATTGCCTCTTTTTAATTTTTTTTGTACAAAACAGGTTTTAGGGTCATTGCATTTAAATGGCGATATTCTTTGAACGGACTGAGCAATATGAGTTATTTTTTTTCATCTAAAAGTAGCTCATAAAATTGACTTTTTGTCCAATATTATTTTTGGTGCAACATATTGTTTTTATATGAAATATAGTTAATTTGGTTTTGGTTCCGCTTTTTTTCGACTGACCCCCTAACAAAGTGAACAAAGAAAATATGTAATTTGTTCAATTTGGTATGTGATCATAGATAAAAACAAATAACGATTGTAAAACATACATTGTTTCTGCACTGGTTGGGTTATTCTCAGGTGGGTGGAGACTCGCCTCGATATCATTTATTCATTCTCGGAAAGATTTTGTTTCTTGGCAATTTTTGTTGTAGTTTTCAACTTAGGTTCATATACTGAAGTAAGGATTGTAACGTGCAGAGAAAGTTATCGGGATTGATTGTCAAAAATGTAAGCCATTCCATCATTTTTGAAAGCTTGAAATTGCCAGTTGTCATAAAGCTAATAAACTATGTCTTTTCTCATTTTTTTGCTTTATTAGTGGCCAATAAAAAGCTCAAGATTTATATTGATAATCAGATTATTTTTTTAAACGTGTCCTGTCACCAAATAAAAACCCATTATACAACGACTGGAAAGGAGAAACTAGGCGGGGTTTGTTGTCATGATTTAAGACAACAAAACGGCCCCTTCTCTCTTTAGCGAACAATCAGTAAAGAAACGTAATAAAATCGACCGAGGATTTCAACCCCAAAACACGTTAAGCCCTGTTAAGTATTTCGTTAATAATTACTGCCGCAAATTTTGTTTTCCGTCGAGTTTTGCGCAGATGAATAGATTCATGTTTTTTTTTCTAGGGCTACAAAGTTTTTTTTTTTTTTTTTTTTTTCTGGGGGGGGGGGAATAGGCCTCATTGCCCCGTACTTTAGACATTTCGAGTTTGTATTATTCAATCGATTTGTGGCCTGACATATTCGTTGTCTTTGCGGTGTAGACTGCATGGGTCCCGACCCCCGCTTGTAGTCTCGATATAATATAGTAAACCGGAACCAGTCTACCAGCAGCAGTGCATGAAGCCAGGATTCTTACCGGGGGGGGGGGGGGGGAGAGGACATAAAGAAGCTGCACAATGCTACATTTGGAGGAGGGTGGTATAAATTGTTGTTCAACATAATAACCATGATCATTTACACATATTTTTTTTTGGGGGGGGGGGCGCTTCGTGGCTTTTTTTCTTTATTTTTCTATGGGCTGTCTACCCAAAGGGCGGATTTGATATATCTTTTAAAGCGAATTAATTAAGGCGGTAAAAACTTTTTTTTTTTTATAAGATCTCAATAGACGACACGACTGTTGTAAAATCAATTTACCGATCCTCTTCCTCTTGACGGAAATATTAATGGAAAGGAGAACAACAGCACCCTAGCATTAAATAAGCACCTCTCCGCCTCAGCGTAAATTTGCGGGTTAGGGATCCGCCGTTGTGGATAGGAGGGGGAGGGATGATGGAGACGGGGGTTCCTAGGGGGATTAGTGCTTGGCTTGGAGATCAGACCATTGAATGTTTTGCTAGGGAAAGAAGTCTGTTGTACACGGTTTGATCGACACAGTTGTGTGAGTTTGGGATTGGGTTTGGTTGGGCGAGAGTCAAGATTGGGATTTGCATATTTCTGCATGTGTTTGGTTCTGGTATAGATTGGGCTCAATAAGCGGAGATGGGAGGCCCCAATTAGCGGGGAGGGGGTTCTGCATGTTCAAGGTCGATTGCATGCCGAGAAGTTGGCTGGGCCGAGCGCACGTTTGACTAGTGGATGGGGATAGATCAATGGTTATAATAAAGAACGGCTGGGATGCGCAAAATCAGTATATTTTCACCGTTAGAGGGCGGCAACTGTACATGGACCTGATATTTTGCACACCATGTCATAGTGTATTCACCTTCTTAGTGCGCTTTTTTTCCAGCTAAATTCACTTCATCTTTGTTTTTCTATCATAAATAAAGACTGCATACATAACCTGACTACAAAATATATACTTGCCACCAAATGCGTGGTCCCAATAAAATCACGAAGCGCAAAACAAACACGGATTGAATCACTTATGACCGGTGTACGTCATTATTCTATCCACCAGTTAGAGTTAGTCACCCAACAAGTCGGTGACCACAAGTGATTGGTCTGTGAATGACAGATGCCATCATTTTTGGAAGCTTGAACTTGCGAGTTTTATACAGCTTATAAACCATGTCTTTTTCCAGTTTTGTTTACTTTCTTAGTAACGAATAAAAAACTCAAGATTTACGTTGATAATCAGGCTATTTTGTTGAGAGGTGTCCTGTCATCAAATACAAATTCCACTACAAAGGAGAAAAATAGGCGGGGTTCGTTGTCATGATTTCAGACAACAAAACTGCACCTTCTCACTGTAGCAAACAAGAAGTAAAGACACTAAAATAAAATCGACCTAGGAAATCAACCCAACACACGTTAATGTGTTAAATACTTGGTTTATAACAGCCCCATTGTTTTTTCCTCGATTTTTGTATGATCCGAGGAGTAGATTTGTTTCAAGGCTACAAAGGTTATTGTAATACTTGTGAATGAAACGCCGACCAAAACAATCGGCCGTTTTGAATGCTCCGAGGAATAAAATAGAGTAGATAACAAACGTTAATTCTTTTGTTTGTGAAATATGCTTCATAACCCGGTGTCATATGAAAATCAGACTGGTATAAAAATTTAACTCTTTTTCCCTCTTATTGGTTAAAACCTCTCACGTGACCGTTCCCTCCCCTAATTTATCTATGCATGAGCATGCGCAATACCACCAATGAGTTCGTATTTCATAAAACCTATATTCATGCTACATCGGTACTGCTGACATTTCCTAGTTTTTATTTATTTAATTATTTTGTGGCCTGACATTTATTCGTTTCTTGCGGTGTAGACTGCATGGGTCCCCACCTCCGTTTTTAGACTCCATAATATAGGAAACCGGAACCGGTCTACCAGCAGCAGTGAAGCCAGGGGTCTCACCATGGGGGGGGGGGGGGGGCTGCAAGATGTTACAGTGTGAGGGAGGGAGGGGCAATTTCTGTTAAACCTAATAACCGCATGGTCAATGGGAATTATTTATTTCGGGGGGGGGGAGGGGGCGGGGGGATGGGGGCCGACTGCAGGACATTCTTTTTTTTTTTTATTTGTGCGTGTAAGCCCAACCCCCTACATCCCCACCCCAGCCTCCCCACTCAACCTGGCTACGCCGCTGTCTACCAGCAAGGTGGATTAGATACATCTTTACATCGAATTAAAGCAGCCACATCAATTGGGGAAAATCGATTATTTTACAAGAGCTACAATAGACGACACGACTGTTGTAAAATCGATTTACTCATCCTCTTCCCCTTAATGGAAATATTAATGGTGAGGAAAACAACAGAACCCTGGCATTAAATAAGCACCCCCCCCCCCCCCCCTGATCTCAAGCCGCCTTAGCATACATTTGGGGTTCGGGATCCGCCGTGGGCTGCCCTATGGTGGTAAGGAGGTGGAAGGGATGATGGGAGCGGGGGTTCCTAGGTGGATTCGTGCTTAGGCCATTGAAGGTTGGGGTTTTGTTCAGGAAAGAAGACTGTTTCAAATGGTTGGATCGAAACAGTTAAGCTTGGGAATGGATTTGGTTGGGCGAGGGTCAAGATTGGGTTGGCATATTTCTGTGATTGGTTTTGGTATAGGTTGGGCTCAATACGCGTGGAGGGGGTTCTGCAGGTGCAATGTCGTTTGCATGCTGAGGAGTTGGTCTGGGCGAGCGCGCGTTTGACTTGTGGATAGGGATAGATGAATGGTTATAATTAAGTTGCCTTTTGGAACGGCTGGAATCACCGTTAGAGGGCGGCAATTGTACATGGACCGGATAATGCACACAAAATATTCAAGTTCTTATTACTTTTTTGAAAAGCTGAATTCATTTCATCTTCGGTTTTTTTCATCACAAATATAGACTGCATCAGAATGCTAACACAGAGCGCAAAACAAACACTGATTGGATCACGTATGGCCGGTGTACGTCATTATTCTAACCACCAATCAGAGTTAGTCACCCAACAAGTCGGTGACCACAAGTGAGTGGTCTGTGATTGGCAGGTGCCAATCACAATCCACGTGTTTGAATGTGTCACCGACATCCATACGATCATTCCACCAATTAGATGCGTCTATTTGAGTGTCGGAGATACAAGCTTCGGGTTTAACGCGTGGCAATGTAACATTAACATCATTTCCGTCTCACAAATATGGGGCGAGTCAGTGATGTGTGATTGACAGCGCGCAGGGGGCCAATCACAAACCGGGTACGCAAGTTCCTCAGTCACTGCTCGGGAAATCGACGTCAATATTTAAGCCACAAGCTGCCGGCTCACTCCTCACAACGACCGCAGCTCATGTCCACGTCCAGACGACAACCCAAGAGAACTGTTTGCAAGATCGAACAAGAATTGCACGGTGAGTCTTTGAAACAATCTTTTACGATAATTATGCAAACTTTGGGATAAATCTTTTGTGATATATGATATAGACACAAAGGGCTTATAGCCAAAACAGTGCGCTGTAACTATTTCCGACCATGATGATTCCATTTCCATACGGTTATTCGATAACTTATCATGCGATATTGGTGCTTGAATCATAACCAGGTATTATGATGCATAGACTACAGCTGAATAAGCTCTAGTCTGAAAAGTTGATGCGGATTCAGACCAAAATTGTGTGAGGCCAAAATCAGGCAATAATATAGCTAAGAGAAAATACATGTATATAGTCACGATTTTGTTTTATTTGTTCGGGATTCCTGTCTGACAATATTTCTGCTCCTACTTACATAGTGCACCCCCGACGCATTTTAATTGCCCTAAATACTGAATAGTGAAAAAAACCTATAAATTCCTGGAAGTTTTATAGTTGTTATTGCCATTCAGATTCGCCGGTTTTCCAGTCAAACATGGCTGTAGCTTTTTCAAGAGTGTATTACATCAAGTTCCTTATTATTGAAGTTCATGCACTTTCACAATTTTGTCAGATGATAAATTTAAACCTTATCGTGTTTAACGAAAGAAATCTTGCGAAAGCTTGACCGCCCATAATATCAGTATGATCAATCACCTCTCGCTAGTTTTCCCTGTTTATTGTCAAACCTGAAATCCCGATGCGATGCGCTTACCTTTTTCCACCGGAAATCACTCTAGCTAATACAGTATAAAAGGTTATGCGGCAGTTGGCCACGGAAAAACGTTTAAATGAAATCGTGACATCTGAAACATCCTGTCCTATGTTGTGTTATTGAAATTCGGATAATCTCAATACCTTTTGCGTAATGTGTTTTTTAAAGTGTGTCTTTAAACCATTTCTGTTTATGGGTGCAGGCCAGCAAATCAGTCCGAAAATGCCTACGCCGGCAAAATCACGAACTGCATGCCTTCAAATTCATGAGAATTAGAGCATTTTGAAGGCCGTGAACTTGATTTGTAAAAAAAAAAGTTTAAAGCCGTGCAGAGGACTGCCAGCTCGTATTTCTGTCAAATGTGGATGATGATTCTGCCCTAAAATGCCTCTATTTTGCAGTGGAGCGTAGGCGTCCATTTTCAAAATGGCGATTGGCTTCAGGACTGCTTTTAGGGATGAAAATCTTTGATCACCTAGATGATTGAACCCCAGAAAATTTAACAGAAAATGAAGGATGATGAAATAATCTTTAATTTGATGTACGTCTTGTACAGTCCTCAAAGAGTTATGTGTATTTTTCCTGAATTTCTAAAGTGGTGACATAAAACTTTTAACATTGGGGTCTATTGAAATGTATTACTGGTCTGCAACGTTAGGTCTAAGCGTTACTTTCAAGCGTTGCAGGATAAAAGTGTCAATTGTCCGAACAGACTAAAGGGCGCAACGAACAAATCGGATCATTATCGCACACATTTTATTCATGTTTAAATTGCCCCCCCCCCCGGACATGCAAACAAACAGAAACAGGAGGGAAAAAAAGGGATAAAAAGAAAAAGAAGAAAGAGGTGCGAATTTCATATCGTTGTTGATTTGATTGGTTGGGGTGCAAATGTCCCTGGACACCCTCAAAAATGTATCAATCGGGAAAATGATATGGGAGGGGGGGGGATGTGATTTGTCCTCTACACACACAAAATCCTGGCGACGCCCGTGGCTGGATACATTTGTAGAATCATGTTAAGAGTTGAGGTTTGCACAAATTATTCGAGCGTCAATTTAGATTTTGCATCTTCCCTTAAAAAAAACCCAGATTTCTTGTCCTAATTTTACCCGGTTCTTCATATTGGTTAATGACGAAACACGCACGAGATTTTTTCTTTCATGTTTACGTACATACAATCAGTTTCGTAAAACAAACCCAACAAAATAAGAGAACTAAACGAACTAAAAGAGAGATACGCATTTAAACTATAGAAAATGATTGAAGACTGCATTAACTGTTTATTGTGTTAGCGATAACAAAAGAAATTTGATTGATTTTGAGTATCCTTTTAATTATCTTTTTATTTCCACAGAGTGATAACAACAATTAACAAACTGGTTAATATGGTCTAAATATGAAAAAAAAGTATATTTTTGCGAAATAAACCTCATTTTGGGCGAGTGCTCAAAATGTCATTCTTTCTATAATCTAGCCACCTAACAATGTTCCTGTCATGTTTCCTTCCCTGACAATTAAAACAAAAGTGTGTAAATTGCTTCATGAAATTTTATCAAAAGTCATGTCATTTTGTCATTTATAACACTGCCAAATAATACTTTCAAGGGCGGATCCAGAGAGTTTATTGCCGGGCGAAGTTTGTGCCGGTAGAAAGGGTGAAGATGGAATGGCTCTCTCAATCGAAATTTGCCATTTTTGATAAATATTCGGTCACTGCCGGGGGAAGGCGCCCCCTCCGCACCCCTAGAGCCGCCACTGATTTGGCTAAACTGCCGAATTGTATTAAACATGAATGACTTTTGTGAACGTAAGCATGAAGTTGAATTCCCGAGCTTGACTGAAATCCAAAGCACAATAAATTCAGTGCAAATACGTCAATTGCCTACTTTGCATGTGTATAGTGGAGATACCCTTAAATAATTTGATCGTTCGCTAAATTCAACTTTTTGAATTTGAAAGAAAGTGTTCACACATTAAATGAGCAAGGTGTGAAATTGGACGGGAAAAAAACATATTTAAATGAAGACTATGCTGTTTAAAAACTCAGATATTTATGCTTTCAAAAATGATTCAATGACTTACTAGTTCCTCAAAAATACACAGGTTGTTTTTGTTTAATGAATTTGAATAAAATGTATAATGAATTTGAATAAAGGCTTTCATGAAAGCGTTTGAAAAATTTAATGATGATTTCAGGGAGCATTCAGGTTCCAGAGAAATGTGTCCAAAAGTGTCATTAAAACATGTTGCTTTTTTCTGGGCGTATTCGGTCACGAAAAAGCAAATAATCTTAGACCATTGTTTTTATTTGTGAATAATTGTTCCTGGTTTCGAATGGTTATTGATCAAAGTGAGAAAAAAACCCTCAACATTGTATTAAAATCGATGAATAAAGTATTTCTTTCTTTACTCAAGCATTAACGTATAACCGTTGTTTTCTTTGTTCATTATTTTTCAGCCTACAGTGAACTCCTTTTGACCTCTTCAAGTCTGATCTTCAAGTCTTAAAGAGCAAACCATCGAGGTTGGTGTGGTGATGTTTATTAATTGATTATATCATGACAGTGGAAAGGGCGCGCCGTCCCCATAAAACAAAACTAATGTAAGTCGGTAAAAACCTTTTCATATAATGTTATAGCCCCTTGCCCCCGGATAGGCCACTGTCATCACGCCGAACACATTCTCTGAATAATGATTCCTCAAAAATTATTATGAAGTCACACTTGTCTTTAAGACAAACTCTTCAGTGTATGAATCATCATTACGCTTATTTCTTATTGCATATTGATTTTGTTTTTAGTTTTACATATAGGCCCTGTATTGTTTTCTTAACAGATGAAGATCTTCGTGGCAACCATTCTGTCAATCGCCCTCCTTCTGGGTAACTCTGTTAAGCTCCGAGCTTCCGTTACTGGGCCGGTTCCCTCGGACGGTGATGGTCCTGCGTCTCAGGTGTGTCAGCAGTGCTGCCAGGGACCTGCTGCAATACTCGGCATACCTGGTCTGCCTGGGCCAGTAGGACCGATGGGGCCAGTAGGACCGATGGGGCCATACGGTCAGCCGGGGTCAAAGGGCGATGCAGGTCAGCAAGGTGAGATTGGCCCTATTGGCCCTATGGGTGAGCGGGGAGCACCTGGGAATACTGGGTCGAAAGGTGATGATGGGATTGGTCTGCCCGGAAAGATAGGTCCGAGAGGCCCACCGGGTCTTGTTGGAGCAGCCGGTCAGGCTGGTCTTAAAGGTCATAAAGGGTGAGCCAGGGGAGGCACCAGACGACTCCAACAAGCGGGTGGCATTCACCGTGGTGAGGACGAGCAGCTCGGATGAATCTAGTAGTAACGACTACCGATTGCCCTTCCAGCAGACCGAGACACTTCTGCCGGGTACCCGCTTCGATCTCGAGAGCGGCACGTTCACATGTAGTGTGCCGGGCACCTACGTATTTACGTTCTCTGTTCTTAAGTATAGCAGCAGCGGTTACCTTTACATCCGTCTTGTTAAAAATAACTACAAGGTGATCACTACCTATGATACATCAAATCAACTTGGTCAGTTGTCTGGTAGCGCGGTAATGGTCCTGCAGCGAGGAGACTCGGTGTATCTTACCATGTACGGTAGGGTGCAGGGTTCTTCGACCGAACACGACACGTCATTCAGTGGCTTCCTCCTTTTTTCCGAATAAATAAATAATTAAATAAATATAATGAAATCACAACGCATAAATATACAGGAGCAGTGCTACACTACGCTTTCCATTTTGCCAACACAGTAACCAATGAATTAAAAGAAAAATGTTCAATGTCATGATAATAAGAAAAATAATTGATTCTTAATACAAAGCATTTTACCTTCAAGTATCAAAACTACGTAAAAAAACAGTTAATTTAAAAGAAGTTAAATATATGACTTTTGAAAAAGAAGGTTTTAGATGCGATTGAAAAACACTTCAAATGCATTATTTTTTTCGCTCAAATAACGTGGAAGTCTGCACGGTCACTATATGCCTTGCCAGGCTTTGGACGAACTTTAGGAAGGTTAAACTGAACCCCATCACAGCTTTTAGTGCGAATGTGAAACGCATGAACTGATATTTACTCTGTGAAGCGCCGTAACGCTGCCTCACCATGGCGGATAAGTTTGAAAAGTACCGAAAAATCTTGAATTCATTCCGCACCGTAACCAAGTGCCAACGTAGTTCCTGAAGAATGGGCATACGACCCTTCCTTCTCCATATATGTTGTCATTTCTTAAACTGGTAATCGTATAAAAAAAAACATAAACCGTTACAATAGTCTGTCTGGGAAGTAACAAATGCATGTATTAAAAAAAATGTTTTTTTTTTTTTGTTTTTTTTTCATTTGCATTTCGCATACCGTATACAGCCAGAGATTAAATGAAGCCTGGTGGTATCATTTATTTTTCCTCGGAAACTGTTTTTCTTGAAAAAAACAACAGTTTCAAATTAAGCCACAGTGAACCAAGAACTCTCAACTTTTGTTAAAACACTTTATTTTGTATCCCATGTTATAAATGTATAATTGAGTTTTGTTTCATGTTAATAGTCGAGTTTTAGAGCTTTCACTACGATGAAATTGTTTACGATTTAAAGTAATTTGAGTTGATAATGTGACACTATATCAGCAGATTACGCAATTATGATTCTATAGTATATATTTGATTCTAAGAAACATTTTTTTTCCAAGTATACATTTGAGGATGTGCTCTGTTTAACAGCTTAACTAATTTAAGCACAGAAATTAATCATATAACATGTAATCAGTATCGAATATAGATACTCAAAAACTGTATTTTGAACATTACTTTAATTAAACATTTAGCTTTTAACAATGTGGAAAACCTTGTCCCACTCGTAATACATTCCATCGAATTCCTCTCAGGAAAGTAAAATTACAGAGAAATTTTGACCGTTTACTGAATACAGTCAATAAAATCGTTTGTCGTTCAATGAACGAGCAAATCCCAGTCTGACTCTTATGAACAAAATGATTTCTTATTAAGTACTTAAATATGTGATTATAGATAACAATTTTAATCCCTTTGATATTACAAATTATTGCAAACAAAGTCAGTTAATTACCTGTATTTTTGTCCATTTTTGTTTGTTTTGACTTCTAGATTTGGGGATTGGTGTTAATGAAAGGCCGGGTTAACATTGGTTGAGGATGGATGGGGTGGAGGATGAATGATTAGTGGTGTCGAGGGGTTAGGGATTGAAGATGAGGGGCGGGGAGCAAAATATGATGCCGATTGTTACTTATCTTTCAAGAATTCATCAAGAACAATGACTGGCACTAAGACGATGGTGTAGTCTACTTATCTCATTTACCCCACGGATTCTTAAAATGCTAAAACATGTAGACAGAACAAAATGAGAAATGAAAAATGCTGGATGTCAGGCCCATGAATCTTTGCACCTCCCCCCCCCCCTCCCCCAACACAACCAGAAGCCCACCGACAGTGTTGTTCTGCATCCGCCTGTGAAGGGCAGGGTGTTCAGGTTGGCTTGGGTTTGAAGGGTGATAGAGATAAGGTGGTTGCGTTTCGCAGATTAATGGGAGATGGGTGAGAATGAGAGGGAGAGCATTGGTGAGAGAGGCTGAATAGGGTGAAAGCTGTACGATTTCCTCACACGCTCAGCTTACAAACGCCGGGTATGTTAGGGCCAGGGTCATCGCCACGTGCATGTGGGAGGTGGGTGTGTGCAGGGGCGGATCCAGGAATTTTTGCAGGAGGGAGGGGTTCATCGCCAAAACAAATCTGACATGCGGTCATTATTATTGTTACCAGTAAAACATGTTCTTCCGCAATTTTTAAATATCCGTTGGCAGATTTATTTCAGTAAAAATAGTTTTGCTGTACGTTCCCATCGTGGTAAACCATGGCCCCGGATGCGAATTATCTTTTCCTAAACTAAAACCACATACATAGGAGTCACCTTCTTTGGGTGAGAATATCGAGAAAATTCATTGGTCAACCCACCCAAAAAAAAATGAAAAGAAAATAAAAGATGACATGTTGATTACCTTTTTTTTCTGTGCAACTATAGACCGCTTGCAGATGCGTTCGATAATCGACGCGAAAAGGCGCGCGACGCCATGTTGTGGGACAAGCGTATATCTATCTATGCACATTTTGTCCCATAACATGGCGTCGCGCACCTTCGCGTGTCAAGTATCGAACGCATCTGCAAGCGGTCTATACCTGTGAGAGTTCTGAGTGTTTTACCAGAATTTTGAAGTACGGGCATTTAGCACTGGTGTCTATGGGAATTTTAATACAGGGCTGCACCCCAAGCCCTGTAAATCGACTTCCAAAGACATAAGTGATAACTACACGTACTTCCCATTAAAAAAAAATAATAGTCATGACTGTAGATCTCCAAAGCATGGTGTTTGAAATTTTAATTGAACACATGTAGTATTTCTTAAGTTGTTGCCCCCAAAACGGGTTAATTCTGTATTTCAAAATTAAAATTTCGTCCAGTGATTTGTCATGACTGCGTAACATTATGAGATTTAATGCTATGGGGAAACTGTCAAACAATGAAACATTAATACATGTTTGACCGAAACAAATATAGTATCTTAAACGCGAAAAATACAAACCGAATGAAAACAGAAAGTCAACGTCCACGAAATATGACACACTCGTTTTTTGGGGGGCCGGGCAATAACCCGAGCCTACCAGGCCCAGATGTTTTAAGTTGTAAGTTCGGCCAGTAATTGGTCTTGATTTATTACTCATAAGGAGATTCTATTTCGCGAGAAACCGTCGAACAACGAATGAAAGTTTATTTCGAGAAAGGGCGCGCTAAATAAAACTAGTGTTAAGTTTCCATCAATAGAGGGGGCGCCTCATAAATAGTGGTCTCCACAAAGCGAGCAACTGCCAAGACCCCATTGGCAAAAACCATAAGCGATAAAACATTATCTGCAATTGTGTGTTTTCTTGTGGTGTGCCCCCCCCCCTCCCACAGCTGGTAATGTGGCCCCTCCCCCTCCACCATGCCCGGAGCTGGCCATGGTGCTGCTCCTCAGACACTCAGGTTAATACTGATTCCCGATAAATTTCTCTCATCCAAACTTCATTGAAGAAAAAGAGGCTTTTTTCCTTTCCGCTTTCATATGAAAATCAGACTCCTTTGAAAACTTATAACACCTTTACCCTAGTATAAGTTGAATTGTTTTACTTTGGTAAACGTATTTACCAAATTGAATTCAATGTACAAGTTACCTAGATTGCGCACTTGTTATGCGGGTGATGAAGATACCCGAAACATTTTTATATTTTCGCTAAACTCAACCGGGTGCGAAAATGCTTGCCATTTGAAAGTGCATTTGAAAGAAATTTTTGCAATTTTGAATGAGCAAGGGTGAGAAGTTGGACTAAAATTTGAATGAAGACTTTGCTGCTTTAGACCTTACATAATTATGTCTTCTACAAAAATTAATGTGATTGACTTACTAGCACCCTATTATTGGTTAAACTCTCTCGCGTGAGCGGTCACTCTACTAATTATCACCACCTAGACACGCACTATAATATTAATGAGTCTGTATTTCATAGGGTCTTAAATTCACGCTACCCCGGATAAGAGACACCCGGCGGAGACACGCCCAATGCAGTATCATTTATTAATCCTCGGAAGGATGTGTTTTCTTTCTAAAACAAAAACAAAGAAATTAGTTTGAATTGCACCATAGTGGATTAATGACTCTCAAATGTCATTGTTGTTTTTGTTTTGTTCTTGTGTGCCAAATTATTTCTATTTGATTTCAACGTGTTAAAAGTTTGGTCTTAGAGTTTAATTCTGATGAAATGATTGTATACGATGTAATGAAATTTTAATTGTTAATGTGACACTATCAGAGCATTGTTAAAGTGCTGTAAAAATTCTATTGCAAATGAATATTTTATTGTACAAAAGGTGTTGTTTATTTTCAAGTGCATTTACATTTCATAATATTTCTTTGTTTAACTGCTTAACTAATTTAGTAATATCATGTGATAACATATAGAATATAAATTCTAAAAACAATGTTTTAAAAACTCTAGTGTTTGATAATTTGGGACATACATGCCCCTTGTAATACACTCTGGAAGAATGAAATCGAGTTCTCCGGAAAGTAGAATTGCAAAGACATTTTGAATATTTACTAAAAAAAGTTAAAGAAATCGTTTCTCGTCGAAATGAACAAGCAAATACCAATCTGGCTCTTGTAAACAAATGTCTTTTTAAGTACATCAATCTGTTAATATTATGAACAATTCTAGTCAATTTGATATTAAAAATATTTGCACTAATTCAGTGAATTACTTTGTATTTCTGTATAGTTATTTTGCTGTTTTGTCGTCTTCAGTTTGTGGTTCGTGTTCAATGCCCGGTACAGATGTGTGTCGAGGGGGTTAAGGGTTGAAAATGGGAGGGGGCAACAAAACTGATACCAATAGTTATTTATCTTTCAATAATTGAAAGAGCAATAAATACTACTAAGACGATGGCGTGGTCCACTCGTTTCATTTCCCCCACGGATTCTTGAAATAATAATAATTAATTTTTGGGGGCTAATCATCCTTACTCGCAGCTGGGATGCTGAATTGCGAAGGACGCGGCTATAACGTGGTCGGGCCGCTGGCACGTGAAGGCGCCTATGGTTGCCGGCCACATCGACCCATATATGACCACGGAGCACAGCCTGAGATCGAAAGTGTTTGATTTTTCCGGAGGGAGGAAAACCGGAGGGCCCGGAGAAAAACCCTCGTGGCACTGGAGAGAACCAATGCACAACTCTACTCACACGTGATCCGCGGCCAGGATTCGAACCGTAGTCACCTTGGTGAGAGGCGAGCACTTTACGCACAAGCCACCCACGCCACCCAAAATGCTATTATAATGTAGTCAGGAAAAATAAAGAAGGAAAAATGAAAGGCATCCCCACGCCTTTTGATTCTCTAACGGCCAGCTTGCGGGGTATCAGGCACTTTTACCTGCCCCCTTCCCCTCCACTCACCGCCTAACATAACTGGAAGCACATGGACAATTTGGGCGTTTTCGAATCCCTGTTCTTGACAACACTCGGGTTAACCCGACACGAGAACAGCGGTCTCGAACGTGACGAACAGACCCGAGAGGGCGTTCGCGGATCGATTTCTTCACTCACGGGTTGATGGAGGGTTCGGCGAGGTGCAGCTTGAAAAAAATGGCGGACTGTGAAGATTCACTGCGCAATAGTCGTAGCCTTGTTGCCGTTTTGTGATTGGTCAATTAACGACGTTGAAGTACATGTACGCAAGTACGTACGGTACAATGTACACGTACGGGCGCCGCATGTACATGTACATGTTCATCGTACAAGGCCAGATTCTGCAGGTTTTTTGTGACACATTTCGTTCACATAATGATACAGAAAGGGGAAAAGAAAGATCATTGCACAAAACCCTACTGTGTATATATCTCGATATTTAAATGAACATTGCAAACTATCTGCAATGATTCGTTGGACATTAATTTTGTGCATAAACTTTGGGAATGGAAGAATTACTTCTCTCTTTTAAAAAGAAACTTATATCATTCATCTAAAAAGGACTGATAATGCGACCGGAAGAATTACTCACTCCAATTCCGTATTCACTTTCATGCATTTATGGGGGTGTGTCTAAACGATCTCAAAATGTAATCATAGATCATTTGGAAAATTGGAAATTTATTTTCTTTACATCTTTACATGATGTTCATTTATGAAAACAGACCGTCACTAAAATGATTCTGAACGTATTGTATACTGAGTGCGGACGGATCCCAGGTGCGTAAGCAGCATAAATCACTTGCGACCGCGCTTGCAGCTACTTGCACTGGAGATACGAAGACACCATCAAATGAACGTCGTTCATTGTCCAATCGCAAAATGGCAACAAGGCTAATACCCTAATGATTGGAATAAGAATACCATTATAGTGCAGGTCTGCAATTTCATCCCCGCATGTCCAGTTTTGCAACAGTCGTCCTTGTTCATTTGGAATAGGCCTAAGTACAAATTCAGACGATTGTCGGCCATTTTGCATTGCTTTATATCGACGCGACACGCACTCGCGCGTTCGTAACAACCAGCTCGAGAACACGTTCTCGTGTTACACGCGTGTTGTCAAGAACAGGGATTCGAAAACGCCCTTTGGCTCTGTATCCGCCGTGAAGGGGCATGGTATTTAGGCCGTTTGGGTCTGAAGGTTGTAAGACTTTAATTAGGTGGTTGCGTCCGCAGATTGATGGTAGATGGGTGAGATGGGGATGGGATGGCAAAGCCTTGGTGAGAGAGGCTGGATAGGGTGAAAGTTGAACCCACGTCAGCGTACGGGCAGGTGTGTTAGGGGCAGGGTCGTTGCCAAATGCAGCGGGGAGGTCTGGGTACCCGATTTAGTAAAAATGGTCTGGTCATTAAACAAGCGGCCGGCTCCTAATCCCAGACGGCGTAGTACGGACGTCCTGTCCTCTTTGCCACTGGTTGTAGCTGTCCCCCCCCCCCCCCCCCTCTTGTGATTTTCAAATATCCGATGGCAGATTTATTTCAGTAAAATATTAGTGCTGTACGTTCGCATCGTCGTCAAAATCATGGTCCTGGCCGGATGATGAGAAACGATACGTCACTTCAAACTCAGTGGCGTAACCCGGAAAGCTATGGAGGGCGTGCCTCACCACTCAGCCTGCCTAGGATTCGGGGGAGGCGTTTAACTCTTTTGAATGCTTCCTCCAGAAAATGAGGAGTCTAAATTAAGGTCCCTTTAATAAACCACGCCAATGTGTAATACTTCGCGGCGTAATATCTCTCGAAAATACTAGGTTTAAAAACGACACAACCTAGATAGGTATAAGAATAGGTACTGTTTGGAATTGTGGGCAGTATTGTTCCGCTAGAAATCAGGCACACTCAGGGGCACACTTAGTGATTATTTTTGACTTTCGGTAGAATATGGGCCACCGTCTTTTCAAATTCTCTCAGAAGGTATTCTTATAGGCCGGCATATTTTAGCGGGGAAAACTTGTCATATGCAGAAAATTGATGAGTGAATTACTAAAAACAGTGGCACTCGATAGGTAATACCCAAAGAAAAACAAATGTCACGACACGACTGTTAATGCTGTAAAAATAGATTTACTCTACCTCTTCCTGTCGACGAAACTATTAATAGAAAGGGGAACAACAGCACTCTAGCATTAAATAAGCACCCCTTTCTCCGCCTCAGCTATTGGTTCGGGATCCACCGTTGGCTGCCCAGGGTGGTCAGGAGGGGGAAGGGATGGTGGGGGCAGGGGTTCAATATGGGGATTCGTGCTTGGCTTGGAGATCAGGGTATTGAAGGCTAGTGTTTCCTAAGGAAAGATGTTTGTTGCACTTGGTTGGACCAAAGCAGTTGGGTAAGTTTGGGATTAGGTTTGATTAGGCGAGGGTCAAGATCGGAGTTGGCATAATTATGTGTTTGGTTATAGGTATAGGTTAGGCTCAATAAGCGGAGGTGGGAGGGCCTCAAATAGCGAGGAGGGGGTTCTGCAGGTGCATGCAAGGTCGATTGCATGCCGAGAAAATGCCGAGCTGGGCGCACGTACGCTTGACTGGTGGATGGGGATAGATGAATGGTTAAAGTTGCCTTTGGGAACTGCTGCAATCTGCAAATTAAGTATACTTCATCGTAAGAGGGCGGCAACTGTACATGCACATGATAAATTACTACGCTTCGTTTTTCCATCAAAACAGTAGACTGCATAACCTGACTACAAAATACTAGCCACCAAATGCGTGGCTCCATTAAATAACACGAAGCGCAAAACACACTGATTGAATCACGTATGGCCGGTGCACGTCATTATTCTATCTACCAATCATAGTTAGTCACCCAACAAGTCGGTGACCACAAGTTAGTGGTCTGTGATTGACAGGTGCCAATCACAATCCACGTGTTTGAATGTGTCACCGAAATCCATACAATCATTCCACCAATTAGGTGCGTCTATTTGAGTGTCGGTGATACAAGCTTCGGGTTTAACGTGTGGCAATGTAACATTAACATCATTTCCGTCTCATCAATATGAAGCGAGTCAGTGATGTGTGATTGACAGCGCGCAGGGGCCAATCACAAACCGGGCTTGCAAGTCTGTTCCTCAGTCACTGCTCGGAAAATCGACGTCAATATTTAAGTCGCAAGCTGCCGGCTCACTCCTAGCCCTCACAACGACCGCAGCTCATGTCCATGTTCAGACGACAACCCGAGAGAACTGTTTGCAAGATCGAACAAGAATTGCACGGTGAGTGTTTGAAACAGTCTTTGACGATAATTCTGCAAACTTTGGGATTGATCTTTTGTGATTATGACATTGAAACAAATTTGATTAAAGGCAAAACGGCGAGATATAAATATTTCCGACCATGATGATTCCGTTTCCATACTGTAACTCGATAACTTATCGATATTGGTGCTTGAATCATAACCAGATATTATGTTGTATAGACTATAGGTGAATTAGCTCTTAGTCTGTACAGTTGATGCGGATTCAAACCAATATTTTGTGTGGCCAAAGTTTCAGGCAATTAAAGCTAAGGGCAAACTAATCAGGGTTTTATTTTATTTGTTCGGAAAAAGGAAATCCCGTCTCACGATATTATCGCTGCTACTTCCATGGTGCACTCTCAACAAACAATTGTCCAAAATTCTGACTGGCTTCTCTAGCTCTTGAAAACTTACTTGAATTCTTGTCGCTTACGATAGCACACTACAAATTCATGGAAATTTTATAGTTTTTATTGCCATTTAGGTTCACCAGATTTCCAGTCATTCTCAGCTGAAGGTTTTCAAGAGCGTATTACATGAAGTTCCATATTGTTATTGAGGTTCACGCACTTACACAATATTTCAGATGATAAATAAAACTCCTTTTTTTCTCACAAGAAAGAAATCTTGCGAAAGTTCGACACTTGACCCACAATATCAGTATATGACCATTCAGCCCCTTCATTTTCTCGCTAGTTTTCCCTGTATAATGTATCAAACATAAAATTTCGATGCGATGCGCTCACCTTTTTTTTTCCGGCAATCACTCTAACTAGTTCAGGATTAAAGGTTATGCGGAAGTTGGCCACGGACGAACGTGTAAAGGAAATCAGGACTTCTCAAACATCCTGTCCTATATTGTGTTATTGGAAATTGGGATAATTTCAATACCTTTTGCGCTTTGTTTTTAAACTGTGTCATTTCACTAGATCACAATTCGTCATTCCGGTGTCACATGAAAATCCGACTTCTATGAAAATCGGACCCCTTTTCCCTATTATTGGTTAATCCCTCTCACGTGACCGGTCACTTTCCTAATTACCATACTTACGCATGCGCGTTATTACCAAAGAGTCCGAATTTCATAAAAACGTAAATTCACGCTACACCGGTTT